>NW_028319377.1:82500-187500 GCF_062004578.1 Staurois parvus
TCTTTGATTCTCTCTTTTCAAGTGACAACACTGAAGAAATGACACTTTGCTACAATGTGACGTAGTCAGTGTACAGCTTGTATAACATGTAAATTTGCTGTTCCCTCAAAATAACTCAACACACCGCCATTAATGTCTAAACCGCTGGCAACAAAAGTGACTCCACCCCTAAGTGACAATCTCCAAATTGGGCCCAATTAGCCATTTTCCCTCCCCGGTATCATGTGACTCGTTAGTGTTACAAGGTCTCAGGTGTGAATGGGGAGCAGGTGGGTTACATTTGGTGTTATCACTCTCACTCTCTTATACTGGTCACTGGAAGTTCAACATGGCACCTCATGGCAAAGAACAGAAGAATTGTTGCTCTACATAAAGATGGCCTAAGCTATAAGAAGATTGCCAAGACCCTGAAACTGAGCTGCAGCACGGTGGCCAAGACCATACAGCGGTGTAACAGGACAGGTTCCACTCAGAACAGGCCTCGCCATGGTCCACCAAAGAAGTTGAGTGCACTTGCTCAGCGTCATATCCAGAGGGTGTCTTTGGGAAATAGACGTATGAGTGCTGCCAGCATTGCTGCAGAGGGTGAAGGGGTGGAGGGGTCAGCCTATCAGTGCTCAGACCATACGCCGCACGCTGCATCAAATTGGTCTGCATGGCTGTCGTCCCAGAAGGAAGCCTCTTCTAAAGATGATGACCAAGAAAGCCCGCAAACAGTTTGCTGAAGACAAGCAGACTAAGGACATGGATTACTGGAACCATCTCCTGTGGTCTGATGACACCAAGATCAACTGATTTGGTTCAGATGGTGTCAGGCGTGTGTGGCGGCAACCAGGTGAGGAGTACAAAGACAAGTGTGTCTTGCCTACAGTCAAGCATGGTGGTGGGGGTGTCATGGTCTGGGGCCCCATGGTGGTGGGAGTGTCATGGTCTGGGGCTGCATGAGTGCTGCCAGCACTGGGTAGCTACACTTCATTGAGGGAACCATGAATGCCAACATGTACTGTGACCTACTGAAGCAGAGCATGATCCCCTCCCTTCGGAGACTGGGCCTCGGCAGTATTCCAACCTATCGCCCCCAAACACACCTCCAAGACCACCACTGCCTTGCTAAAGAAGCTGAGGGTGAAGGTGATGGACTGGCCAAGCATGTCTCCAGACCTAAGCCCTATTGATCATCTGTGGGGCACCCTCAAACAGAAGGTGGAGGAGCGCAAGGTCTCTAACATCCACCAGCTCCGTGATGTCTCCTAGATTGTAAGCTCCCAGGATCAGGGCCCTCCTATCCCTCTTGTATTGAACTGTATTGTTGCTGTATTGTCTCCCGTTATATTGTAAAGTTCTGAGCAAACTGTTGGCACCATAAATCCTGTATAATAATAATAATAAAGTCGCCATGGAGGAGTGGAAGAGGACTCCAGTGGCAATCTGTGAACCCCGGGTCACGGTGCTGCGCGCTCCCAGGGAGTGTGCACAAGCAGGGAGCGGGGAGGCCGTTTATAACCAGCCACCCGCCCCTGCACTGCTCCCATTTGGCTGTTTATATACATGGGCTGGTTGGGAAGTAGTTAAAGCAGATGTACACTTCATCTGAGCACCACAAAGCAAAAATTATATTTTTGCTCCAAGCAAATTCCCCCATCCATCCATGTCTCCATGCTTTATTTTGCTGAGAATTCATTTTAAAAAAGCCCCCGCCCTGTATTTCTGACTGTGGCCATCTTGAGTAAGGGCAAATGATTGATGTAGCATTTACTTCCTGGAACCCATCTGCCTTTATCTCAGGCATAAGCTGAGCTGAGAGCTGAGAACCATCCCTCTCCTCCTGAAGGCTCCTGGGATGTATGACATCATTTGCCTAGGCAGGAAACCAGGAAGTGTCTGAAGAAATGTAGAACAAAAGTTTAAAACAAGTAAATCTAATGTACTTTCTTATCTATGAACGCTAGTAGCAGAAAGATTAAAAATAGTCCGTGCTGTGAGTGAGTGAAATTCCGCCTTAAGGCCTCATGCTCTCAATGGCAATTACACGGAGGGGAATTTATAGCATGTCTGAGTCAGGTGTTGTTCATCCAGGTGAGGTTGACCTTGTCTGTGACACAGACAGCTTGAACATTAAACAGAGGGTGTTTCCTGGGGTGTACCAGCAGACACAGTCGGCTCCACCTAGAACACCAACCTCCCGCAGCGATGAACTTATCAGGTTCAACGATCACTTCTATTAAAGAGCCGGCGCAAAACTCGATCCCGCGTTATTCCAGACGAGTCAGACTCCCCAGCAACGCAGAGCGCTGAAAACAACAAAAGCCACGCCGTTTGTACATCCAAAACAAAGAAATAAACGCGTATTGCGGCAGGCGGAACTTGTAAAACACGACCATGGGATAAAAACACATCCATTATAT
The DNA here is from genome assembly GCF_062004578.1 of Staurois parvus. Taxonomy (NCBI): domain Eukaryota; kingdom Metazoa; phylum Chordata; class Amphibia; order Anura; family Ranidae; genus Staurois; species Staurois parvus. Next base: position 84,906 of record NW_028319377.1, read on the forward strand.
TTAGGAAGCCTAAAACATAGAACTTGATGCCGATTTCCAGGTGAGCATTTTATAGAATAGTTACATCGGTTTGGCTTGGACCATGTGTGTATGCAGATTCCATAGCTGTAGGATCCCTGTGGAAGGTGGAAATCACTGAAGTCGTCACTGCTGCTACACTGCTACTACACTGCTACTACACTGCTACTACACTGCTGCTACACTACTACTACACTGCTACTACACTGCTACTACACTGCTACTACACTGCTACTACACTGCTGGTACACTACTACTACACTGCTGCTACACTACTACTACACTGCTGCTTCACTGCTGCTACACTGCTACTACACTACTACTACACTGCTGCTACACTGCTGCTACACTACTACTACACTACTACTACACTGCTGCTACACTACTACTACACTGCTGCTACACTACTACTACACTGCTGCTTCACTGCTGCTACACTGCTACTACACTACTACTACACTGCTGCTACACTGCTGCTACACTACTACTACACTACTACTACACTGCTGCTACACTGCTACTACACTGCTGCTACACTGCTGCTACACTACTACTACACTGCTGCTACACTACTACTACACTACTACTACACTGCTGCTACACTGCTACTACACTACTACTACACTGCTGCTACACTACTACTACACTGCTACTACACTGCTGCTACACTGCTGCTACACTACTACTACACTGCTGCTACACTGCTGCTACACTACTACTACACTGCTGCTACACTACTACTACACTGATGCTACACTACTACTACACTGCTGCTTCACTGCTGCTACACTGCTACTACACTACTACTACACTGCTGCTACACTACTACTACACTGCTGCTACACTGCTGCTACACTACTACTACACTGCTGCTACACTACTACTACACTGCTGCTACACTGCTGCTACACTACTACTACACTGCTGCTACACTGCTGCTACACTGCTGCTACACTGCTACTACACTGCTGCTACACTGCTGCTACACTACTACTACACTGCTGCTACACTACTACTACAGCAATCGCTGCGATCTTCTGGGTCCTGTGCCGAGGGCTGCGCTGCATATTAATTACAGACACCATTCACAGAGCGCCTTGTATTTTTCTCAATACAAGGCATTCTCTGATTGGACGATTTGGAGATGGGGGCAGTGATGTCACAATCTCAACCTCATCCAGTCAGAGAAGACCTTGCAATTATTTTGAAAAATACATAGTGCTCTGCAAACAGCTCCTGCGTTGAACAGCTGCCCCCTGTACCTGGTTATGGTCAGGTGTGCTGCGACGATCTCAGCCAGAAGTCCAACCCCCCTCCTTTCCCCGCAGGATTCTGGGACACTTCAGAAGACTGCTATCCATTCACAAAGCACATGCGCAGTAGGGAACCGGTTTCCTTTACTGAAAGCGGAGTTCCACCTTAAGAAAAAAAAAAAAATTAGAGTCTAAAAGTCAGCAGCTACAAAAACTGTAGCTGCTGACTTTTAAAATACAGCCACTTACCTGTCCCTCGGTCCCGCGGTGTCCTCATCATGGCTGGTTTCACAGGCCGTCTTCTCTCCCTGGTGCCGGCATCTTCAGTGTGGGCACCCGGCTGTGACAGCTTGCGGCTTCACAGCCGGGTGCCCACTGCGCATGCGTGAGAAGCGCTGCACTTTGTGAATGGCCCCGTAGTCTTCTGGGACCTATCATGTGTCCCAGAAGACTACAGGGAGGGGGGAGGACAACTTCCGCTTCTGATCGCCTAGGCGATCGCAGTGGGAGTGGATACCTGTCAAATTCAGGTACCCGCTCCCCAAAGGTGCCAATCCTTAATGGGGTGCGGGGCACAAAGACTTAAAGCAGAACTTCCCCTTTTGGGCGGAGCTTCACTTTAAGATGCTGGCCCTTGCACCCGAAGCCAATTAAAGAATCATCTCGGGTGAGGACACGGCTGGATCCCTGGGCAGGTAAGTGTCCTTATATTAAAAGTCAGCAGCTACAGGATTTGTATCTGCTGACTTTTAATGATTTGGGGGGAAGCCCGGAGCTCCGCTTTAAGCAAACTAAATGTTATCCAGTTCGGGTTTTGATCTCAATGACTTCACGTTTCAGGGGAACAATTTCAGTAAACGTAATTAATGAGTGTATTTCGGACTGCACAGCGCGAGCGACGCTTTGAAGTCCGCAGGAGAAAAAGAAAACTATTATCAGTAACAAGGAGCTTGAAATTAGAGCTCGGCAACGTGATCTGCCAGACAAGGCAAAGAGTCTTCAACTCTTCGAGATACGATCATCGTGTTATTCCAGAAACCAAAAATCTGACATTTACTGTGAGGAAAGTGCTGGCTGAGAACGTGTTTGTGGTTAGAACCGGCAAAACTACCTCTGGAGAGGCCAAGCCTAAGTCAATGAGGAGAAGGTATCATAATCTGCATGAAATACTTCCATTCGGCAGCAGTCTTGGGCCATGTAAGTCTCTCAAAACTACCCACTACGTGTAAAGACTCAACATCTGTCTAGTGTAGTGGTCTGCGGGTGTATGCTTGCTTTTATCCGGCCCCTAGGGTATTTTTCCCCCAATTTCCGCAACAGTGGGGCATAGCTCCTGCCACTGACACCGACAATAGAGCCCTATTCGTCCCAATGGCACCAATGATGGGGCATTATTCCTCCCACTGACACCAATGATGGGGCACTATTCCTCCCACTGACACCAATGATGGGGCACTATTCCTCCCACTGACACCAATGATGGGGCACTATTCCTCCCACTTATACCAATGATGGGGCACTATTCTTCCCACTGACACCAATGATGGGGCACTATTCCTCCCACTGATACCAATGATGGGGCACTATACCTCCCACTGATACCAATGATGGGGCACTATTCCTCCCACTGACACCAATGATGGGGCACTATTCCTCCCACTGACACCAATGATGGGGCACTATTCCTCCCACCGATACCAATGATGGGGCACTATTCCTCCCCCTGACACCAATGATGGGGGGACTATTCTTCCCACTGATACCAGTTATGCGGGACTATTCCTCCCCCTGACACCAATGATGGGGGACTGTACCTCCCCCTGACACCAATGATGGGGGACTATTCTTCCCCCTGATACCAATGATGGGGGACTATTCCTCCCCCTGACACCAATGATGGGGGACTATTCCTCCCCCTGACACCAATGATGGGGACTATTCCTCCCCCTGACACCAATGATGGGGGACTATTCCTCCCCGACACCAATGATGGGGGACTATTCCTCCCCCTGACACAATGATGGGGGACTATTCTCCCCCCTGATATAAATGATGGGGGACTAATCCTCCCCCTGACACCAATGATGGGGGACTATTCTTCCCCCTGATACCAATGATGGGGGACTATTCTTCCCCCTGATACCAATGATGGGGGACTATTCCTCCCCCTGACACCAATGATAGGGGACTATTCTTCCCCCTGATACCAATGATGGGTAGAATCTGCCTGGATAAGCAGCAAATATCTTCAACATTGCAGAATAATTTCAGTTGAATGTGACTACTACTAGAAGGGTGAAGGACTGGATTGACTTGATGAACTTTTTTACCAACATAATGGAAAAACATCCTTTGTGATAACTGGCCCCACTGACTGCTGGAGGCGTTGGTAGTCTCTCTCCCTAGCAGACCACAAATGGCCAACTGATCCAACAATGCAAAATGAAGAAGAAAGTATTGCTTGCAATAATCAGTCCAAGTAAATAATCAAAAAAGTGTTCATGAAGAGATGGGGCAAGGGATGAAGTCTTCCTTTCATAGGGACCGATGCTTACCATTTCCTGATCATGCTCATGCCATAGATCAGTGGTCTCCAAACTACAGCCAAATCTGGCCTGCTATAGGACTGCATCTGGCCTTCAGCTTGGTCAGGTTTCCTTTGCTGCTCTGTACTATTCCAAGTCAGTTGGTTGTTCGGACAGCCACCATCTTAGCATTGCCTGCCCCAGCAAGAAGACAACTGAATTTTTTCTGCCCATACCTGCTACACTTCCTCCCTACACTGACTACAGACATGCTGTAAGCAAGGTAAGGGTGGACGACTGATAGGGAATCCATTGTATATGGGGCCCTAATGGGGACCGTAATGTATGGGGGAATGCCTAAGGTAGACCCTGATGTAAGGTCTTTGATAGTGACCCTGATGTAAGAAGGTCGTTGATAGTGACCCTGATGTTGAAGTTCTTTTCCTTTTTTTCAGAATCATATCATGCCGATTCCAAAAAGATCTAAATAAAAAGTATTCATTTACTTACTATTCATGGATTTCTACATCTGATTCTTTTGGCCTGCCAATATTTGTGAAATATATGATGAGGTCCCCGTAGGAAAACGCTTGGAGACCCCAGCTATGGATAAAGAATGAGCTAACTCCAACCCAGTTCTGTGACTATTCTACTGGAGAACAATTTACTAAAACATAACTGTTGGCTGGACCAACTAACAATCATTATAAAAAAAAAAAAAAGGCTAAATCTGTAAAAAAAAAACTATAAATAAATTTGTATCCTCAGAACCTTCCATATAAAGTTGATCTACAAGACGGCAAGAAACCTGTATAAAGTGCAATCATTTGCACCAAAAAAAAAGCCTTCCTAATTCTCAAAGAATTGAGTACCTGTCTTGATCAACATTCTCTGACGCTCTCTCTCTGTAATACTGGTAGCCATTGAGTGCATTTAGAAATACATCCAGACCCTTTTTTTGAAACAATCTACTGGGTCAGTTAGAACCAACTCCGTTGTCGGCTATTCCATATGTTGAGGTTAAAGTGAAATTTCATATTAGATTTAGCGAATCTTAAAAAACGGTTCCCTCCCCGCTTCTAACTCATATTCTAACTACCCTATAGAAAGAAGGTCCTTACCTATTCTCAGGGCCCTCTGGTCTGGTCACATGATCTTCCCAGTGGGCAGCTTCAGGGGAGAGGAGCGAGTGCCGATAACGGAGGGAATGCCTGGGCGGTGACGTCACCCATAGGCTTACTACGTGGCATCTGTTGTTGACTGTCCCCCCTCTTCCCTGAAGCCAGACGCTGGGAGCTGATCACGTGATTGGACTGGAGCATCCTGAGAATAGGTGTATAAGTATCTTCCTTCTCAGGGTAGTCAGAATAGGAGTTAGGAGGGAGGTGGCAGATGTTCCATGCTTTGTTGGATCTAGGTCTCGCGCCCTTGTTTAGCCTTAGATGGAGTTTACCACCCACTTTGGGATGCATTCTTAAACGACCCGAATCCAGGGAGGCCGCTGCTGGCCTACACTGTCCACGAGCTGGGCCTTGATCAGAAGACTTGAACTCGATTTCAACATGAGTTCAAGCCTTCTGATTGAAGCCCAGCCTGCAGATAGGATTAGGCTGGTAGCACCCTCCAGAGAGGTAGGGCCCGGCAATCCTGGAGTTGGGTTGTTTGGGAATGCTGCAGGTGGTCAACTCCATCTAAGGCTAAACACGGGCAGAAGACCAATAGTAGACAAGCACCGTAAGGGAAAGTTGAAAAGAACCTTGAGGAGTTAGTTAGACCTAGCCTGGACTTCCACTTTAAACCTCTTCTTTCCATTTTTACAGAAACATTTATCCTTAGGATTGGTAGCAAAGGCATGGCGATAGAGAAGCAATTCAGCTGATATCTGATCATTTTGTAGCCACCACTTTTGTCATGAAGATGCAAGCTTGAGTGCAAGGTGAGTAAATACAGCTCTGGTTTATGGGTTGGGTGTACAGACAAGGTTTTATTTAACTCGCTCAATCTGTATTTCCTCAAAATCTTTCAACCAATGGTAAATGCAGGTGCCCACAGATTTGAAATTATCACTATAGCCACAATTGCTTTTGGTGGATTTGACTAAATCATTGACATGAAGCTGAACACATTTGAATGTATTTGCAGAAAACAAAAATAAAGAAAAAACAACCAACATGTCAAGTTATTTTTTGTTACTCACTGTAAAATTCCCTTCTTTGAGTTCATCGATGGAGAAAGCCTCTCTTCTTTATTCATGACTGTTCTGAGCTCGAGTCGGACTCCGCCACTGCAGGCTCCGAATCCCGATGACGCATCCCCGGATTCCTCGGATGAGGAGGACAGGGTCCTCTGCCACTGCGGTTGCACAGGAGAAGGCGTTAGTCGCCACTCTCATTGATTCTGTGTGAGAGACGCTAAAAATGGAGGATTCTGCTGGGGATGTGGTGCCTTTTCCATTTGGTCCACACAAGCTAGCTTGGACTTGTAAGGTTTTTCCTTACCCCACATATTTTGACACATTTGTCTACAAGGAATGGGGTTGTCCAAAGCATCCGTTTGTACTTCCCAAGCGTTTCACGGTACATTACCGTTTTGAGGAGAACCTTCTGCAGAACTGGACCTCTCTCCCTGTGGTGGACCACACTATTTACAGGCTCAGCAAGGCCATGGTGATCCCAGTACAGGAAGCCCCCTCCTTTAAGGAAAAGTAACAGCTCATTTTTATTATTTACATGTTACAAAGTCTTCTTTTAAAGATTTATTTTTATTAGCAATCTGCTTCAACTTCTTTATATCTGATTCCTGACATGGTAGCAATTTGTCCTGATGGCGATAGGTCATGTACCAGGTAAGAGAAAGACACAGTGGTATGTTTTCCAATTGCTCTCAGGTTCCCGGATCTCCAAAAAGCGCTAATGCTCAGCTCATTCTCTGTGGTCGAGTTCCTGGGATCACTCCAGAATTTTTGTCGACATGAAAAAAATATTCTCACAGCTCCCTAGGCTGGGCCCCATGGCACGGTTGGAGTTCCTACTGGCACGAGTTTCACAAGCTTGTACTAATTTTACCACTACAAATAAATCTGTCGTCCTTTCGCATAGGCTTTTTAACAGACCGTTTCCTTCTCTGGAACGTTAATTGCGATTCTCCAACTCAAAAAGTAACTAGAGACGGTATGTCTCGCTTGCAGTTTACGGATAGCTCCTTAATTGACTCTAAATCTCTCTCAAATGTGTTGTGAAACCTGCCAAGTAATGCAAAACTACAATAATTAGGAAAGCAAAAAAAGTCAATGAAGTGCTAGCTCTAGCCAGGGAACACCATTGCTATACGAAGGTCAAAATGTCCACTTGGCTTACCCGTAAAGCTGAACTCCAGGCAGACAGAAATAACACTCCAATGAATGCAGATATATGTTTATTAAAATAATTAAATGTATTTTTAAATTTAACTAAAGTAAAAACCTGGATTTGAATTATTAGCCTGCTATAATTCTTTGTACAACACCTCTCAGACTGAGGTAGAGGGACAGCACTAGGGACCAATCAGGCATCTGGTGCATGCACATGTGCTGACAAAGAACCTGAGAGAGCACAGTGAGCAGAGAGATGAACTCATAAGTTTTCTACTCCTTCCCTGTCCAATCACAGGATCTGGTAAGAAGAGTAATGGAACTGACCCCGTCTGAACTTGGGTATTTCCGTTAGACTACCGCTTTCCCGTCCGAACACCAACCACAGACACCACAGCCGACCATACAAGACTAGACGACACCAGTCTGCCTGAACATGGAACTCTTTATTTGAAACTCGAACTGGCTTTTTATACACTCAGGGGGCAATTCCCCCTCCCTGTATAATGACACAGGGTGGGGCAATCTACACTTAGCAACATGAGACACACAGGTATTCAAACTTCACACCAGTGGAGAGTCCCATCAGGAGGGAGGGCTGCTGAAGACACCCCCCCACTAAGCTGATACACATAAACACATACATCCCATAATAGTTTGCTCCCAAGCCAGACACACAATAGAACAATGGGATGCAACCACATGGCATTAAACAATCAACAACCCCTCACCCCAATATTAGGACAGATCACCCTGTACCCCTAACAGGCAGAGGGTGACTTACACATAATAGGGATATGGGGAGCTGAGACAGGGGTCTCCCCACCTCTCCAAAGTGAGCTGTGTTCCAAGGGCCCCCCACCCAAAGTGACTCCCATCACAAAGAGCATCCAATGTAGGGGTTGCAAACTCAATTTCAATGGGGGGGTCGCATCAGCATTATGGTTGCCCAGTTGTATCTGTAAGAAAAGATGTCCAGAGCACCCCACCCCCCTTACATCAGATGTTAACAGCCCTTGCACCCTTCCCTTACAACACAGTGCACCCTCCTTACCTTGTGCTGCTAGCGGAAAAAAGCTGAGGATGGAGCGGAGTAAGCAGAAAGTGCAAGGTCTAGAGAAGGACTAGAGGGCTGGAGTCAGCTGCTGGTATCTACTGAATGCAGAGACCAGGGTAGGTGGAGACGAGGGGGTGCTACAGCTGCATAGAAAGGTGCAGGATCTTAAGGAGTTCTGTCCTACTCTCTGCTGCTGACTGCTGAGACGCGGAGGGGGGGGCAGAGACGAGCCAATCTACATATGCATGGAGAAGCGTAGGATCTGGCAAAGCGATTCTATCCTCCTCTCTGCTGATGACTGCTGAGACACCCTCCACCTCAATTTTTTATTTTTTTGCTCCTCTCCTTTTCTTTTGCTGAGGTGGTCACAGTGAAAATACTCACCCACACAGAGGTTCCAGCATTGTCCTGCCAAGATCTCTCTCCCAGCAGCCACCACCTGGTCCCGCATAACCATGTTAAACTGTGACAATCTTCAGTAGGCTGCGCCGGCTCTTCCGGGTTCTGGCACAGCCTACCGATGGATGCGCCACTAGGCCTGCCCCCTCCTCCGTTACTGAATGGGAAGATGTGCGAGGCTCCCGATGCCTCCTGGGATATTCATGTCCCATATCCCAAGAGGCACTGGGGTACAGACATCATTCACGTAGGCAGGATGCAAAGTCAAGTCACTGAAATGGGAAAAGAACTGCTTTAGTTATTAGCAAGGGTTCCCGTCAACCCAGAAGTTATTTCAAGGGTTCCTCCATGTTGAAAAGATTGAGAAAGGCTACTCTAAAGGAAGAGCAGCAAACCTTGTATCACAAGTGGTACATAAGCGGAATTGGAAATCCAAAATTGCGGTGAGGTAGTCGTTGCCCGTCATCCTCAGCGACATGTCTGTCCATGTATAGAGTCCCTACCCTTTACAGGATGATATACACATAGGAAAACAAAGTTGTCTTAGTTACTATGCGTTGCTAGCAGGTTAAGATCTGTATGCGCTAATACACAAACTGCAGGCTGTCGACAGGTCCAGAAGCTGCCAACCCTGCGACTGAGAAATGCGAAGGATGTGAAACAGAACACTGCCACGCTCAAGCTAAGGGCACATGTCAGCCTTTGGCTGCAGCTGAGCCCTTGGAATGCAGAACCTTTAGTTCTAGGAAGGCCGCTGAAGGACCGGGGTTGCCAAAACCCCAGAAAAGGTCACGGGGAACACGACGCTTAAACTGACACAGGGAAAACGAATTCTTAAACTGTTGAATAAAGAGGAATGTGCTTCGTGTGCCAAGGTGACAGGGCCAGGATCAAGCGTTGGCTATCGAGGAAGCTGCCAATGCGCCATTTTTCCATGTCGCTTCAAATTCTAACCTGTAGAATTATTCGGTAACCAAAACCAGTTTTCATCATTTCTGGCAGGAAGTTATGTCTTAAGGAGTCCATAGATATGAGATGTTCATCCTTAATCTATCCAATTACACTCACTTTTGTTAAACAATATCCTTTGACACTTCAGGACCTCTACAGGCACCCATTGGATCCCAAGCTCAAGCTGAAGGTGTCTGTCCAGTAAATAAACATCCATGATTGGCCAACGTGTGGGGTAACAGATCACCATTAATGACATAGTTTACGTTTGATTTTTTTTGTAGTATGTAGTAATTTACCACGTGATTTATATTTGATAGTTATATTTTTATTTTTCAGAATTTGATTTTATAGGATTGTATAATCTTCACAACCCTTTAAACCAGTGGTTCTCAACCTTCCTAATGCCGTGACCCTTTAATACAGTTCCTCATGTTGTGGTGACCCCCAACCATAAAATTATTTACCCAGTAATTATAATTCATGAGTGTCGTTTTACCTCCAATACTGCTGCTATCAACACAGTAGCTGCTTTTAACAGAGTAGCTGCTTTCAACACAGCAGCTGCTTTCTACACAGTAGCTGCTCTTTACACATCGGAAATATGTGTTTTCTGATGGTCTTAGGGGACCCCTGTGAAAGGGTCGTTCGACCCCCAAAGGGGTCGCGACCCACAGGTTGAGAACCACTGCTTTAAACCATTCATGTTACATAGTTAGTTAGTCTGGTGAAAAAAATACAGAGATCGCCTAAAAGTGAGCAGAGTAGGCGATAGTCTGATAAATTGGGGAAGAGAGTTCCAGAGGTTGGGGGAAGCTCTGGAGAAGTCCTGAAGACGAGCATGGGAGGAGGAGATATTATTATTATTATACAGGATTTATATAGCGCCAACAGTTTGCTCAGCGCTTTACAATATAAAGGGAGACAATACATAGTTATATAGTTAGTCTGGCTGAAAAAAGACAAAAGTCCATCCAGTTCAACCATAGAAAAAAAAAAAAAAAAGTTATAATCCTACACCCACAGTTGATCCAGAGGAAGGCAAAAAAACCCAGCAAAGCACGATCCAATTTGCTCCTGCAGGGGAAAAAATTCCTTCCTGCTCCCCCGAGAGGCAATCGGATATTCCCTGGATCAACTTTCCCTATAAATGTTATATCCAGTTATATTCTGTGTATCCAAGAAAGAATCCAGGACTTTCCTACAGCAATCCACTGAGCCGGCCACAACCAACTCTGGAGGGAGTCTATTCCACATTCTCTCAGCTCTCACTATGAAGAAACCTTTCTGTGTTTGGAGATTCAATTTCTTTTCCTCCAGACGTAAAGAGCGCCTCCTTGTCCTTATGTGCCTTCTTGGTCCTGAAGAAGCAGTGGAAGCCGCGAAATGCGTAGACTAACAAGGATATACAGAAAATACAGTGGTGGTTGTGTTTTAATGTATTTTGGATAAAACATTTTTTAATGTATTGAGATAAAAACTTTTTTTTTATGAATTGTACTCATTTGCATGTTGGATGGCTACTAAAGGTATATGTAAAGTCTCACATATTTACACACTTTTTCTGCTTTTGAATTTTGGGATGATACCCTGGTAGACCATTTGTATTTTAGATGATCTAAACTCTTCACCTCACCATATACTTTCAGTATCCTTTACCAGTTTGTGAGTTAAGTTTGCATTTTTTTTCTTTTTGATTGTTTGCTGTTGAAGTGAACACATACAGTTGCCTCTAAAACATTGGTCAAGGCTGCTTTGGTAATCGATGAATGAAGAGTACAATTTAAAATGCAGTCAAAGTCTGTTCAGCACCATGTTCTCTATCTAGACTAGATACACTATATTGCCAAAAGTATTGGGCCCGCCCTCCAAATCATGTGATTCAGGTGTTCCAATCACCTCCATGGACACAGGTGTATACAATCAAGCCCCTTAGCATGTAGACTGCTTCTACAAACATTGGTGAAAGAATGGGTCGCTCACAGGAGCTCAGTGACTCCAAGCGTGGTCCCGTGATAGGTGGCCACCTGGGCAATAAGTCCATCCGTGACATTTCCTGGATGCTAAATATTTCACGCTCAACTGTTAGTGGGATTATAACAAAGTGGAAGCAACTGGGAGCAACAGCATCTCAGCCACCAAGTGGTAGGCCACGTCACATGACAGAGTGGGGTCAGCGCATGCTGAAGCACACAGTGTGCAGAAGTCGCCAACTGTCTGCAGAGTCAATAGCTAAAGACCTCCAAACTTGGTGTGGCCTTCAGATGAGCCCAACAACAGTGCGTAGAGAGCTTCATGGAATGGGTTTCCATGGCCAAGCAGCTGCATCCAAGCCTTACATCACCAAGTGCAATGCAAAGCAGTGGTGTAAAGCACGCCGCCACTGGACTCTAGAACAGTGGAGACGTGTTCTCTGGAGTGACCAGTCACTACTCTGTCCGGCAATCCCATGGACATGTCTCGGTTTGGAGGTTGCCAGAAGAGCGGTATTTGCCTGACTGCATTGTGCCAAGAGTAAAGTTTGATGGAGGGGGGATTATGGTGTGGGGTTGTTTTTCATGGGTTGGGCTTGGCCCCTTCATTCCAGTGGAGGGAACTCAGCACACCAAGACAATTTCATGCTCTCAACTTTGTAGGAAGAGTTTGGGGATGGCTCCATTTTGTTCCAACATGACTGCACACCAGTGCACAAAGCAAGGTCCATAAAGACATGGAGGAGCGAGTTTGGGGTGGAGGAACTTGACTGGCCTGCAACCTCATAGAACACCTTTGGGATGAATTAGAGCAGAGACTGTGAGCCAGGCCTCCTCCCCCAACATCAGTGCCTACCTGACAAATATGCTTCAAGAAGAATGGTCCAACCTTCCCATAGACACCCTCCTAAACCTTGTGGACGGCCTTCCCAGAAGAGTTGAAGCTGTTATAGCTGCAAAGGGCGGGGCCAACTCAATATTGAACCCTACGGACTAAGACTGGGGGGCCATTAAAGTTCATGTGGGTGGAACAGCAGGAGGCCCAATACGTTTGGCAATATAGTCTATCTGCATGTGAATCTCCATAGAGCAATATGGGATGACTCTACAGATTTGCTGATGTGAGAACGATGGCCTGAGGCAAAGAAAGATGAGAAGTTTTCCGTAACAGCACAACACAATGTAAATGAATTACTAAACGTCATTGACACGCCTTGTATCAAGGGTATTACATTACAAAGCGTTGTAGGTTCCGCACTGTGCACACAAAGTCTGGGAGTCGTGCTGCATCAAGTGAGCTTCTACAACCGCAAAACATACAGAAATAAGGCTTCAACCTTCTAATATTCCCACGGAACGTGAGATGCATCTTCAGCCTTTCTTTTTGGTTATGTATGAAGTGAGGGTTAAAGTTTTCACTGATGTACAGTATTCTGTTGGGGGTCTGACCCTGACTTCTTGTCCCATTAACAAACATATTCCAAACATATAGGAGATGATACTGCCAACACGTTTCGGGGACCGCACATTGCCCCCTTCATCAGGGCTTAAACATATCAGATTCATTCAATCAAACTAATGCATAAAACGTGCATCAATTTCAGCACGTGAATGTGTTAGTTGCTGTATACATGTGATTTACGTACATCCAGTTATCCTCAAAAATGTAATGATAACCATTTTGAGAACTCTTCACTTTTCATGCACTATTTTAGTGGAATGATTTTATATTATGTTTTAGCCCTAATGTAGGACAATGTGAGGTCCTTGAAACACGCAGGCTGTAGAACCTGCTAAATGCTTGTAATAAAACCCCATTTTGGGCTCTAAATCATGGTGTGGAGCTCGGATCTTCACACTCCAAACACAATTTCTATTGTCCGAGACCACTGGATTGTATTTTGGGTAGCAGCTCGCCAGGTGTTTGGTTGCCCCATTGGGAAATTACCAGTATATTTTTGTCACATACATGAAGTAGGACCCAAGTGTGTCATCCTGAGGTTCCTGCGCCACCCATCTACTACTTCAACATTTTTGTCACATACATCAAGTAGGACCCAAGTGTGTCATCTTGAGGTTCCTGTACCACCCATCTACTTCTTCAAGATTTTTGTCAAATACATCAAATAGGACCCAAGTGTGTCATCCTGAGGTTCCTGCGCCCTAATGAAGAGGACAATGTGAGGTTCTTGGAACATGCAGGCTGTAGAACCTGCAAAATGCTTGTAATAAAACCCCATTTTGGGCTCTAAATCATGGTGTGGAGCTCGGATCTTCACACTCCAAACACAATTTCTATTGTTCGAGACCACTGGATTGTATTTGTGGTAGCAGCTTGCCAGTTGCTTGGTTGCCTCATTGGTAAATTACCAGTATATTTTTGTCACATACATCAAGTAGGACCCAAGTGTGTCATCCTGAGGTTCCTGTACCACCCATCTACTACTTCAAGATTTTTGTCACATACATCAAGTAGGACCCAAGTGTGTCATCTTGAGGTTCCTGTACCACCCATCTACTACTTCAAGATTTTTGTCACATACATCAAGTAGGACCCAAGTGTGTCATCCTGAGGTTCCTGTACCACCCATCTACTACTTCAAGATTTTTGTCACATACATCAAGTAGGACCCAAGTGTGTCATCCTGAGGTTCCTGTACCACCCATCTACTACTTCAAGATTTTTGTCAAATACATCAAGTAGGACCCAAGTGTGTCATCTTGAGGTTCCTGCGCCACCCATCTACTACTTCAAGATTTTTGTCACATACATCAAGTAGGACCCAAGTGTATCATCCTGAGGTTCCTGCGCCACCCATCTACTACTTCAAGATTTTTGTCACATACATCAAGTAGGACCCAAGTGTATCATCCTGAGGTTCCTGCGCCACCCATCTACTACTTCAAGATTTTTGTCACATGCATCAAGTAGGACCCAAGTGTATCATCCTGAGGTTCCTGCGCCACCCATCTACTACTTCAAGCTCTTTATTGATATCTGAGCCCCGTTTTCAGGTTGTGCCTCGCTTTCTGTTTAGTGACATCGTCTCCGATATAGAAAGTAGGGAAAAATCTCCCTAGTGTGGCCTAAAAGAGCATCAAAGACCTGTTTCAGTCCGTACAGTTTAAGATTTTTCATTAACCACTTCCCATCCGGCCCATGTATATAAACGGCTGGACAATAGCAGTGCAGGGGTCAAAAACGCTCAAAAAATGCGCTACATGCATTTCTGCAGCGACTCCATTGAAGTCCATTGAACCAAAAATGCAACGTTTTGCATTTAAAAAAGTCCCTGACCCTTAGCAAAAAAAATGCAGCGGGTGATAAACGCGGAGATGTGAACCTGTCCCACAGGAAATCATGTTAAATGGACTGTAGTGCGTTTCTGCAAAACGCACCGCAAAACGCTTAGGTGTGAACCTAGGCCTCCTTCACAGTGGCCAAGAGACAGTAGAAGCAGGCAGTTAGGTCCCGGTCTCCCCCCCAACCCCAGTGTATAACCGCGTGCAGCTGCATTTTCTGATGCTTCTCCAGGGGCAGCTGTATACAGTAGCCGCATGTCTTGGGAAAGTGATGACGCAAGCGCTGAGCGATGTTCTGCTGCGTCCATGAGCCCCAACACAGTGTCTTAGCCTAAATAAAATTCATAAATATTATTTCTCATGGTTTGGAATGATACGTTTAGACTAGGAATAGAGAAGCGCCTGCTATTTTAAGGCTGTAGGGGATCAGCGGCACGGAGTTGAAAAGTTGAAGAGAAGTATAATTATATATTAACAAAATGGCAGTTGTATCTGGTACACGGCGCTATAGCAAAGCGAACACCGTCCAGGTAGGGTTCAAATGTGCTCTGCCAATCGGATCGGTTCTACACAGATTTATGAGGTTTCGTTAATAGAGACGCTTTCTTACACGAGCCGACTTGTAATTTCTATCATATTATTATTACTACAGGTACTGATATAGCGCCGTCATTTTATGCAGCACTTTACACACACACACACGTGTATATATATATATTACAGTCACATCAGTCCCGAACCCTCAAGGGGCGTACAATCTAAGGTCCCTAACTCACACTGATACATACACATACCAGGGCCAATTCATACATAAACATACCAGGGCCAATTCATACATACACATACCAGGGCCAATTCATACATACACATACTAGGGCCAATTCATACATAAACATACCAGGACCAATTCATACATACACATACCAGGGCCAATTCATACATACACATACTAGGGCCAATTCATACATACACATACCAGGACCAATTCATACATACACATACCAGGGCCAATTCATACATACACATACCAGGGCCAATTCATATATACACATACTAGGGCCAATTCATACATACACATACTAGGGCCAATTCATACATAAACATACCAGGACCAATTCATACATACACATACCAGGGCCAATTCATACATACACATACTAGGGCCAATTCATACATACACATACCAGGGCCAATTCATACATACACATACTAGGGCCAATTCATACATACACATACCAGGGCCAATTCATACATAAACATACCAGGACCAATTCATACATACACATACCAGGGCCAATTCATACATACACATACCAGGGCCAATTCATATATACACATACTAGGGCCAATTCATACATACACATACTAGGGCCAATTCATACATAAACATACCAGGACCAATTCATACATACACATACCAGGGCCAATTCATACATACACATACTAGGGCCAATTCATACATACACATACCAGGACCAATTCATACATACACATACCAGGGCCAATTCATACATACACATACCAGGGCCAATTCATATATACACATACCAGGGCCAATTCATACATACACATACTAGGGCCAATTCATACATACACATACCAGGGCCAATTCATACATAAACATACCAGGACCAATTCATACATACACATACCAGGGCCAATTCATACATACACATACTAGGGCCAATTCATACATACACATACTAGGGCCAATTCATACATACACATACTAGGGCCAATTCATACATACACATACCAGGGCCAATTCATACATACACTTACTAGGGCCAATTCATACATACACATACCAGGACCAATTCATACATACACATACCAGGGCCAATTCATACATACACATACCAGGGCCAATTCATACATACACATACCAGGGCCAATTCATACATACACTTACTAGGGCCAATTCATACATATACATACTAGAGCCAATTCATACATACACATACCAGGGCCAATTCATACATACACATACTAGGGCCAATTCATACATACACATACTAGGGCCAATTCATACATACACATACCAGGGCCAATTCATACATACACATACTAGGGCCAATTCATACATACACATACCAGGACCAATTCATACAGGATCCAATTAAGGATTCTCAGCAGCATAAGGGAATCTAAACCCCTTATGCAGCTGAGAACAGAGGTCTTGGGATCACTCTTTGGAATGTGGAAGGAAAACCAGAGTACCCGGAGGAAACCCAGGGACAACATGCAAATTCCAGGCAGGTGTCGTGCTTGGGATTAGAACCAACGACCCAAGTGCTGCCAGGAAGAAGTGCTAACCATTTAGCCACTGTGCTGCCCTACAGTACATACTGTATTTCTGGTAATGACAACAGATATAGTGGGTATACGTGAAAAGGCCATTATTAAAAAAAAATAAAAATGATAAGGATAAAGATCATTCATCTTGGATCTGCTGACAGCAGCTCTCATTTGTGTGGCTTAGTGGTTAGCACTTCTGCCTGGCATTACTCGGGTCGTCGGTTTGAATCCCAGCCACGGCACCACGTGCCTGGAGTTTGCATGTTCTCCCTGTGCCTGCGTGGGTTTCCTCCGGGTTCTCCGGTTTCCTTCCACACTCAAAAGACATGCTGGTAGGTGAATTGGCTCCTGTCTAAATTGTCCCTAGTATGTGTATGTATGAATGTGAGTTAGGGACCTTAGATTGTACGCCCCTTGAGGGTTAGGGACCTTAGATTGTACGCCCCTTGAGGGTTAGGGACCTTAGATTGTACGCCCCTTGAGGGTTAGGGACTGATGTGAATGTACAATGTATATGTAAAGCGCTGCGTACATTGACGGCGATATATAAGTACCTGAAATAAATACATTTGTAACAAGGCACTTCAAAGAGAAGATCCAAACAAGTCAGGGAGCTGAAACACAAAGTGTAGTGCCACCAGCTGACCATGCAGAAGAGCGAAGAATGTCTGCAATGTGATCACAGGTCATTCTGATCCGTCTGCAATGTGATCACAGGTCATTCTGATCCGTCTGCAATGTGATCACAGGTCATTCTGATCCGTCTGCAATGTGATCACAGGTCATTCTGATCCGTCTGCAATGTGATCACAGGTCATTCTGATCCGTCTGCAATGTGATCACAGGTCATTCTGATCCGTCTGCAATGTGATCACAGGTCATTCTGATCCGTCTGCAATGTGATCACAGGTCATTCTGATCCGTCAGGCGGCTGTATCCATTGCACAGAGAAAGAGCGTGGAAATGCCGCAAGAAAACAGGTCACAATGATCTGCTGCACACAATGGAGGATGATTCACCGGACAGGCGGCTGACAGGCAAACTAAAGATGAAAGAACGGAATTTCAAAGTCTACTTTCTCTCTTCCAAAGTTGAAAATGCCGGATAAACAGACGGTGACTAAGTGGCCTGGAGGAGAAAACCTGAACTGGGATCGCCCGACTCCAGCCAAAAACAATGTTTTGTATAGAATGGAGACGAGGTAAAGAACTCCACAGATCAGTTTGGTTTAACCACTTCCGGGCCGCCTTCTGTAACCTGCTACAGTGCGGCCCCGCTATGCTGGATCATATATACAGTACATACATGATCCATCATTTCTGGGTGGGGGTGGGGGGGCGTACGAGCCCACTGCACTGGATCACATATACAGTACATACATGATCCATCATTTCCAGGTGGGGGGGCGTACGGGCCCACTGCACTGGATCACGTATACAGTACATACATGATCCATCATTTCCAGGTGGGGGGGCGTACGGGCCCACTGCACTGGATCACATATACATTACATACATGATCCATCATTTCTGGGTGGGGGTGGGGGGGGGGGCGTACGAGCCCAGTGCACTGGATCACATATACAGTACATACATGATCCATCATTTCCGGGTGGGGGGGGCGTATGGGCCCACTGCACTGGATCACGTATACAGTACATACATGATCCATCATTTCCGGGTGGGGGGCGTACGGGCCCACTGCACTGGATCACGTATACAGTACATACATGATCCATCATTTCCGGGTGGGGGGGGCGTATGGGCCCACTGCACTGGATCACGTATACAGTACATACATGATCCATCATTTCCGGGTGGGGGGGGGGGGCGTACGGGCCCACTGCACTGGATCACGTATACAGTACATACATGATCCATCATTTCCAGGTGGGGGGGCGTACGGGCCCACTGCACTGGATCACATATACATTACATACATGATCCATCATTTCTGGGTGGGGGTGGGGGGGGCGTACGAGCCCACTGCACTGGATCACATATACAGTACATACATGATCCATCATTTCCGGGTGGGGGGGGCGTATGGGCCCACTGCACTGGATCACGTATACAGTACATACATGATCCATCATTTCCGGGTGGGGGTGGGGGGCGTACGGGCCCACTGCACTGGATCACGTATACAGTACATACATGATCCATCATTTCCAGGTGGGGGGGGGCGTACGGGCCCACTGCACTGGATCACGTATACAGTACATACATGATCCATCATTTCCGGGTGGGGGGCGTACGGGCCCACTGCACTGGATCACGTATACAGTAGATACATGATCCATCATTTCCGGGTGGGGGGGGGTACGGGCCCACTGCACTGGATCACGTATACAGTACATACATGATCCATCATTTCCGGGTGGGGGGCGTACTGGCCCATTGCACTGGATCACGTATACAGTACATACATGATCCATCATTTCTGGGTGGGGGGCATACAGGCCCACTGCACTGGATCACGTATACATATATGATCCAGCATTTCCGGTTGGGTGGGGGGGCGTACAGGCCCGCCGCCCCGGCCGTGCTGTCATTTGCTACAGCACAAGCTGACCAGCAAATCCCAGCCAATGAATTATGGCCATGATGTGCTGATTGGCTGAGCAAATGACAGAACAGACAGCAGCGATGTGCCGTTCTTTTTCTCCCTGCAAAGCAGGAAGTAAAAACAGGCACATCACAAAGGTTGGCCATACACTATGCAATTTTCTGTCCAATCTCCTTTAGAATAACCATGTAGTGCAAGGACCTGCCTGATTGGATACAATTGAAAGTGTTGTTTAGGTTTGACTTCCCATTATATGGTTTTTGGTAAATCTGAACCTTAGGCTGGCCATACATTATACAATTCTCTTCAGATTTTTGGTTTAGATTTACCAGTGGTCTCAAAACTACGGCCCGGGGGCCGGATGTGGCCTCTTGAGGCATTTATTCCTTCCACTGATCCCAACAATGGGGCACTATTCCTTCTAGTGACCCCAACGATGGGGCATAATTGCTGCCACTGACATCAATGGTGAACTAGTTCTTCCACTGACACCAACTATGGTGTATAATTCCTCCCACTGATACCAATGATGGGGCACTATTCCTCCCACTGACACCAATGATGGGGCACTATTCCTCCCACTGATACCAATAATGGGACACTATTCCTCCCACTGACACCAATGATGGGGCACTATTCCTCCCACTGATACCAATGATGGGGCACTATTCCTCCCACTGACACCAATGATGGGGCACTATTCCTCCCACTGACACCAATGATGGGACACTATTCCTCCCACTGACACCAATGATGGGGCACTATTCCTCCCACTGATACCAATGATGGGGCACTATTCCTCCCACTGACACCAATGATGGGGCACTATTCCTCCCACTGACACCAATGATGGGACACTATTCCTCCCACTGACACCAATGATGGGACACTATTCCTCCCACTGAATACCAATGATGGGGCACTATTCCACCCACTGACACCAATGATGGGGCACTATTCCTCCCACTGATACCAATGATGGGGCACTATTCCTCCCACTGACACCAATGATAGGACACTATTCCTCCCACTGAATACCAATGATGGGGCACTATTCCACCCACTGATACCAATGATGGGGCTCTATTCCACCCACTGACACCAATGATGGGCCACTATTCCTCCCACTAACACCAACAATGGGAGACTACTCCTCACCAACGATAGGGCAACAAACCTCCCACTGACACCAACAATGGGGAATCATTCCTGCCACCTACATCAACAGTGGGGCACTATTCCACCCACTGACACCAACAGTGGGGTCCTGTTCCACCCACTGACACCTACAGCGGGGCACTATTCCTCCCACTGACACAAATTACTTCTAACCATAATACCAAAGATGGGACATTGTTTACCCCCTCCTGGGAACAGTCTGCCCCCCCTCCCCCTAAAGTCTGAAGGATAGTAAACTGGCCCTTTGTTTGGAGACCCCTGCTCTACAGTGACACCTGGTTAACAAAATGTCCATCTGTTCTCCCAAGAGACAGACCAAACAGTGACGCTACCCTTCTGCACAAATATTCCTCCAACAAAAGAAAGTGTCTATAAACTGGACCAATCAGCCAATGTATCTATAATCAATAGCCAATCAACTGTATTCCTAATTTCCTATCGGCTCCCCGAAGCGTCATCCATCACCTTTCATGCTCTGGTGGTGATTCGCTGATTAACTGCAAGGAAGTCTGGCTACACGTCCAGGAGATCTACAGATTTCACAACTCTACAGTCTCTTCGCCGACCCAAATGCCTCCCCAGTGGATACACAGGAACACTTCAAGGAACAATGCTCCTCAATGGGATATATCGGGAGTTGTCAGTCAAGTCTGATTGGCTGTGCCAGCATTTGGCGTCAAAAGCAAGATTTCCCTGCCATTTATTTATTTATTTCAGGTACTTATATAGCGCCATCAATCTACGCAGCGCTTTACATATGTACTGTACAGGCGTACATCGGATTACGAACGCCTCGGTTGATGTAATTTTCGGTTTACAAATTAAATTCCATTGAAAATAACTCCTCGGTTTACAAATTTTTTACAAATTTTTTCCACAATATGAAGTGTATGTCGGTGCTGATTTTTGAAATGCAATTTTTTTAGCGTTTTTGCATTAGCGTTTAGCTTTATTTTCCCACGGTTGCATTTTGTAGCTTTTTTTTTCCATCAAAAGTCCTCATGCAAACTTGACGTTGTTACAGCTACTGTTTTTGGCTTTGTAAACGTTTTGCGGCGTTTTCCCACATTTTCTTTTTTTTTTTCTTCACTATAGCTCACAGAATTAGCTGTCACTTTCCCGGGAGCTAAAGGAAACTGCGTTTCTTTTAAGAAAACTATAAGGAAACTTTGTTTCTTGTAAGAAAATGAAAAGGAAACTTTCTTTCTTGTAAGAAAACTAAAAAGGAAACTTTCTTTCTTGTAAGAAAACTAAAAGGAAACTTTGTTGCTTTTAGGAAACTAAAAGGAAACTTTCTTTTAAGAAACTAAAAGGAAACTTTCTTTTAAGAAAACTAAAAGGAAACTTTATTTCTTTTAATTCCGGGAAATAAACTAAAATTAAACTTTGTTTCTTTTAGATGGGGGGAAGGTGACAGCAGATTCTGTGAGCTATAGTGAAGAAAAAGAAAAAGCCGGGAATTACATTTAAAAACCGGCACTGACCTATAGTGACAGTGACTTTTTTTTTTTTTTTTTTGCTTTTTTCTGACCTCTGGAACGCATTAATTGGTTTTCAATGCATTCCTATGGGAAACCGCGTTTCGGTTTATCAATTTTTCACAATACGCAACGTCCTGGAGAACATATTAAATTAGTAAACCGAGGTACACCTGTACATTCCCATTGGTCCCTAACCCTCAAGGGGCGTACAATCTAAGGTCCATAACTCACATTCATACATACACATACTAGGGACAATGTAGACAGGAGCCAATTAATCTTTCAGCAGGTCTTTGGAGTGTAGGAGGAAACCGGAGTACCCGGAGGAAACCTACATAGGCACAGGGAGAACATGCAAACTCCATGAATTTCCAACTCTGTTCCTGTCCCCTTAGGAGTTCTGGGTTTCTCTTCCACCTTTGCATGTTCCCAGCTCCACCTGTTAAGCTCTTTATATTGTAAAATAAAGCAGCAAGAATGCTGGGCCCCTCATAATGGGCCCAGTAAGTGTGCAGAACAGGGCACAGCAAATACATTGCCGAGAAAAGAGACAGAAGAGACTTTAATGTGATTCTAAGGGCATTTTTAAAATTAATTATTTATTTCAGGTACTTATATAGCGCCGTCAATTTACACAGCACTTTACATATATATTGTACATTCACATCAGTCCCTAACCCTCAAGGGGTGTACAATCTAAGGTCCCTAACTTGCATTCATACATACACATACTAGGGCCAATTCATACATACACTTACCAGGGCCAATTCATACATACACTTACCAGGGCCAATTCATACACACACTTACTAGGCCAATTCATACATACACTTACCAGGGCCAATTCATACATACACATACCAGGGCCAATTCATACACACACTTACTAGGGCCAATTCATACATACACTTACCAGGGCCAATTCATACATACACTTACCAGGGCCAATTCATACACACACTTACTAGGCCAATTCATACATACACATACTAGGGCCAATTCATACACACACTTACTAGGGCCAATTCATACATACACATACTAGGGCCAATTCATACATACACTTACTAGGGCCAATTCATACACACACTTACTAGGGCCAATTCATACATACACTTACTAGGGCCAATTTGTACATACACATACTCCATATACCCAAAGGAAACCCACGCAGGCACAGGGGGAACATAACAAACATGTTATACTGACCTGCTCTGTGTAATTTTTTTTTTTTTAATGGTTGAACTGGATGGACTTTTGTCTTTTTACAGCCAGACTAACTATGTATGTAACTATGTGATTGCTGAGTTTTCCCACTTAGAGCCAGCAGGGGACCGATGCTGCACCCACCTAGGTACGTATAAATTTTGGGAAAAACAAACAAACCCACGCTTCTATTTTAAAGTCTATTTCTCCTGTATGCGGCATTATAACCGTAGGCTGCTTACAACCAAGCTGTATTCCTCCATGGTGGAGTTTTGTGTAGACTGACCCTCTAATACACCCATTTCTGGATATACTTTACATGTCTTGCACAAGTCTAAATACAATTTTCCTAAAGTCCTCGATCTTAAAAGACTAACTTTAGCCAAATTCAAAAGTTTAGTCCCTCTATTTGTGACCTGCGTTGTGCCTATAAAGACGTAAGATTCTGGATGGCTGAACATTTATCTAGAAAAATTAAAGAAATTCCAACAGAAAGGGAAGAAAGGCGTCCAAACCTTCTACACCTAAATAACACGCAGTAAAATGAACTCCATGCTGAAATATACCATTAATGGCTCCAATTTCATTTCAGACAATTAAATCCGTAGGTACAGATGGCGACCACACAAGTGGAAACGTCTTCTACGGATTAAACACATCATAATTTGTTTCATTTGGAAATGATGGCGAGCGGTCTGTCCAAGCCTGGGATTAAGACGAATGAGCGCAGCAATCCTATATTGTGACTCGAAAGTCGTTTTGGTGATTTGCAATGGCAATAAACACGAGGCAGCCGAAGAACAAGTCCTACAAAGTGCAGCTCAATAGATCCTTGTGCCGATTCTTCTGCAGGAGCTGCCGACGATGGATGTGATTATATTTACTAAAGTTTCAGTGCGGTCACAAATCTCAGGCTCCATGCACACGGGGTGGTTTGAGAACGTTGGTAATGTTAAAAACGTGGAGTTTTTCAGCTTTTTTTAAGCGTTTTTGCATTAGCGTTTAGCGGCATTTTCCCACGTTTGCATTTTGTAGCTTTTTTTACCAAAAGTCCTCATGCACACTTGACGTTTTCACAGCTGCTGTTTTTGGCTTTTTAAAGTCACGTTAAAAACTTGAGGTTTTTTTAGCGTTTTTGCATTAGCGTTCAACAGGATTTTCCCACGTTTATCCACATTTCCATTTTGTAGCTTTTTTTTTACCAAAAGTCCTCATGCGCACTTGACGTTTTTACAGCTGTTGTAAAATTTTGGCTTTGTAAAGTCACGTTAAAAACGTGAGTTTTTCAGCTTTTTTAGTGTTTTGCATTAGCGTTTAGCGG
This sequence comes from Staurois parvus, assembly GCF_062004578.1. NCBI lineage: Eukaryota > Metazoa > Chordata > Amphibia > Anura > Ranidae > Staurois > Staurois parvus. The sequence goes on from NW_028319377.1 coordinate 109,787, forward strand.
CATTTTCCCACGTTTTTCCGCGTTTGCATTTTGTAGTGTTTTTTTTTTTTTTTAAATCAAAAGTTCACATGCACACTTGACGTTGTTACAGCTACTGTTTTTGGCTTTGTAAAGTCACGTTAAAAACGTGAGTTTTTCAGCTTTTTTCGTTTTTTGCATTAGCATTTAGCGGCATTTTCCCATGTTTTTCCGCGTTTGCATTTTGTAGCTTTTTTTTAATCAAAAGTCCTCATGCAAACTTGACGTTGTTACAGCTACTGTTTTTGGCTTTGTAAACGTTTTGCGGTGTTTTCCCACATTTTCTTTTTTTTTTTCTTCGCTATAGCTCACAGAATTACCTGTCACTTTCCCCCGGAGCTAAAAGAAACAAAGTTTCCTTTTAGTATATTTTCCCGAGTTAAAAGAAACAAAGTTTCCTTTAGCTCTGGGGAAAGTGACGGCTAATTCTGTGAGCTATAGTGAAGAAAAAAAAAAAACCCAGCAATTGCATTTAAAAACCGGCACTGACCTATAGTGACAGTCAGTGAGGGAGCCTCTCTGTATACACCGCTCCCTCACTGTATACACCGCTCCCTCACTGTATACACCGCTCCCTCACTGTATACACCGCTCCCTCTCTGTATACACCGCTCCCTCGCTGTATACACCGCTCCCTCGCTGTATACACCGCTCCCTCCCTGTATACACCGCTCCCTCCCTGTATACACCGCTCCCTCCCTGTATACACCGCTCCCTCGCTGTATACACCGCTCCCTCTCTGTATACACCGCTCCCTCACTGTATACACCGCTCCCTCACTGTATACACCGCTCCCTCTCTGTATACACCGCTCCCTCGCTGTATACACCGCTCCCTCGCTGTATACACCGCTCCCTCCCTGTATACACCGCTCCCTCCCTGTATACACCGCTCCCTCTCTGTATACACCGCTCCCTCGCTGTATACACCGCTCCCTCTCTGTATACACCGCTCCCTCGCTGTATACACCGCTCCCTCCCTGTATACACCGCTCCCTCCCTGTATACACCGCTCCCTCTCTGTATACACCGCTCCCTCTCTGTATACACCGCTCCCTCTCTGTATACACCGCTCCCTCCCTGTATACACCGCTCCCTCCCTGTATACACCGCTCCCTCTCTGTATACACCGCTCCCTCTCTGTATACACCGCTCCCTCCCTCTATACACCGCTCCCTCTCTGTATACACCGCTCCCTCCCTGTATACACCGCTCCCTCGCTGTATACACCGCTCCCTCTCTGTATACACCGCTCCCTCCCTGTATACACCGCTCCCTCGCTGTATACACCGCTCCCTCCCTGTATACACCGCTCCCTCTCTGTATACACCGCTCCCTCCCTGTATACACCGCTCCCTCCCTGTATACACCGCTCCCTCGCTGTATACACCGCTCCCTCGCTGTATACACCGCTCCCTCTCTGTATACACCGCTCCCTCTCTGTATACACTGCCCCTCTCCTGCCCCCTCCTTGCACACACTGCCCCCCACCCCCTACAAAGAAGACCTGTCACTCATATGCTATCACATAGGGGACTATTGGTCCCCTATGTGATAGCAATAAAATCATAAGTTAAAAAAAAAAAAAAAAATATATACATGACATTAGAAAAAAAAAAAAAAAATAAATAAAACCGTACATGACTGTAGAAAAAAAAATAAAAAATTGGAGTCTCCTCACCTTCACATTTCGGTCATATATATGACAGTAGAAAAAAATAAACAAATATAAAATATACATGACAGTAGAAAAAAATAAACAAAAATAAAATATACATGACAGTAGAAAAAAATAAACAAAAATAAAATATACATGACAGTAGAAAAAAAATAAAAAATTGGAGCCTCCCCACCTTCACATTTCGGTCATATATATGACAGTAGAAAAAAAATAATAAACAAAAATAACATATACATGACAATAGAAAAAAATAAACAAAAATAAAATATACATGACAGTAGAAAAAAAATAAAAAATTGGAGCCTCCCCACCTTCACATTTCGGTCATATATATGACAGTAGAAAAAAAAAAATAAACAAAAATAACATATACATGACAGTAGAAAAAAAAAATGGAGCCTCCCCACCCTCACATTTCAGTTCAGTTTTCAGCCACATGTATTCTGAAATTTCAGTATCGGTTTCAGCACCAGAATTTTCATTTCGGTGCGCCACTAGTAATGATGGGTATGAAATAGAATCACAAACTCTACACAGAAATGTGTTACTAAGATAACGTACATATTTATTACATTCTCATCTGATTCTAAAAACATAGAGCTAAAAAAAAAAAAAGAAAAGAAAAAAAAAAGAAAATAAAAGAAAAAGAGTAATGTTCTCCTTCATATAGGTGTCAAAGAGGTTTATTGAAGTCCACCTCCACAGGTGCAGGAAGGCTGCGGGGACCCGGCCCGGCTAGACACGGCTTCCTTCACAAACCCCATTAGTACAAATACCACGATTTCGGATGGCTCTGTTCCTGCCTCTTGGAGAGCTCCGCACTTCATTTCCTATGAGCGATTAATATGTAATAAAGGTGCTGCGAGTTGGCTGGCCTCTGTTACAGCAATCGGCGCTGAGTAGTGGATTTATAAAGCTATTACAGAAGCCTTTTCCTGGTAGTAAAAAAATGATTCTGCAGGCAAACAGAGAGGAGAGTGCAGGCTCTTTATAAACCCGCTAAACCCCCCCCCCTAAAAAAAAAACAACATCTTGGTCATGTTCGGCGATTGTATGAGAACGGTTATTAGCCGCTCTAGCAGGTGCGCAGCTGTTTGCAAGGTGAGAGGTGATAACTCACATGTGAGGCCCGGGACGCTGGAAACGCTGTACAAATATCTGGAGAGTCGAGAGTAATTCCTCGTGCTACTGCTGGGGAACCGCAGGTTACTATATGAATGGCGGGCCCTGAACACACAGGCTATTCTCCCTGCCGCGCCAAACAGGAAATAGCTGCCGTAAATCTGTTAATGCACCTGATATTGTCGGAGAAACGGCACCTGAAACCTAAAATGATTAGGTGGGCTGAATTTTGCGCCAAGAGCTCAATGCTGGAGGAGCCCGGTGTTTGCCTTGAACTCAATGTCTGCATGGAGTGTTAACAATTGAACTCAATGTCTGCATGGAGTGTTTGCAAACTGTAGGCCTCATGTTTAATGAGCCGATATTGCTGGGATGAAGAGTAATAGAAAGTCTATTATACTTCGGCTATACAGTTTTCTACCCAATTTCCTTTAGATTTACTCAGCAGTATATTTAGGTTTTGTACTGCCCTAGGCAACACAAAAATCGGTGCCCCCCACAATTAGAACACCTGTCAGGTTTCCATTGCTGCCTGTGTCCCGGTTACGGTCATCCTTACGACCGTTATCACTGCAAGGGAAAGCAAATCACAAATTTTGAGAGGCCATCAGAACAGGAATAGAGAAGAGGTCTTTCCATAAAAACACTAGTTCTGGTGACCCAGGTGACTACCAGGCATTTCCCTCACATTGGAAAGATTTGCTCTCACTTCCTGTTTTGGATATGGGGCATGAAATGAAGGGAAATCTCTCCAATGGGACACAAAGAGTGAAAAAAACCCACAAAAAACCAGACAAATTTCCTTACAGGGGATCATGGCCCTCTCTTATGCCCCATGTACACGGGATACTTCTGTATGATGGAAACTGATGGCTGGAAAACGTAGGTTAAAAAATGTCTGTTTAGCCGCGTTTGCATACCACATTTATGTGCGTTTAGAAGCGTTTTTTAAAGCTAAGCACAGGAGAACCTCCCAAATGCCCAGAATGCACTGAAAAGTGGTAAATTATTAACTATTTCAGAGAAATACAGAGAGTAGAAGCAGAGACAGCAGTATGTGTTGAGATTATTTTAGGTGTGAGTTGCTCATTAACATTTCTTTGGTTTCCAAGGGTGGGAAAGGTGTCTGGTGGAGGGAGTCATTAAGGTCACCTGGCAGGGGGTCTTCATGAGGAATTGGAGGTGTGAATGGTCATTAACATATCTTTTGTTTCCAAGGGTGGGAGAGGTCTGAGGTGTGAATGGTCATTAACATATCTTTTGTTTCCAAGGGTGGGAGAGGTCTGAGGTGTGAATTGGTCATTATAGGAACATCCTGTGTTCAGTGTTTTGTCCATCTGAGTACCTTGTAAACACTTTGCATGCATTTTTCATGATGAAAAAAGGCTCTGGACAGCATCGGGAACTGGCAGAGTTAAAAAAAAAAATTTCAAATGCAAACACTTATAAACGCGATTTGACGCGTTTGCAAGCATTTTGCGTTTGAAACGCTGATAAAATCGTCTGCTGAACTCAAGTTTTCTGCATTAAAAAAAAATGACTGTAAACGACGAGGTGTACATGGACACATAGGAAAACATTAGGGAGAGTTCAGGGGCTGCTGAAAAAAACGCTGAACAGCTCCTAAACGTGAGTTTATCAGCTGCAGTGTACATGAGCTCTTACTCTATCCAAGAAATCCTGCTGCCTTCAGTTCAGATATAAATCTAAAAAAATGATATTGTAACACTACTAACCTTCGACATTGGCCGTCTCTGTGGCATCCGGCTTGGCTTCTCTGTGTAGTCCTTCAGCAACTTTTACTGCAACCGCTCTGCAAATGGCTCCCAGCTTCCTGTCCAGTGACCGGACCCCCGCTTCACGCGTGTACCTGACAGAGGATAACACCATGGGTTGCCTTTAGAAAACGCTTTTGTGCCAATTCCTGGCAATAAGTGGAATCAGTCTGCAGACTAAAGTTACAGGATTTTGAGAAAAAAAAAAAAGAAGATAGGAATCTACAGTAGACAAGACTGGGAATACGTGGACTACAGAGTCAGGAGGCCCATCAAATGGTGTTCTCCGAGCACCAGATTACTAGAAACAGGGAGTTTGATAGCTGTGGTGTAACTTGCTGCAATGCCACTATGATTGCATGAAAAACAGAAGCTAGGCCCTGTGACTGGAGTGCATCTTTAAAAGGGGCCCGGTCACCTTCGTCATTCCCTACAATGGTGTCATATCTCAGAGGGAGCTGTGACCTCCATCATTCCCTACAATGGTGTCATATCACAGTGAGAGCTGTGACCTCAATCATTCCCTACAATGGTGTCAAATCTCAGAGGGAGCTGTGACCTTCACCATCCCTACAATGGTGTCCTATCTCAGTGAGAGCTGTGACCTCCATCATTCCCTACAATGGTGTCATGTCTCAGTGGGAGCTGTGACCTCCATCATTCCCTACAATGGTGTCCTATCTCAGTGAGAGCTGTGTCCTCCATCATTCCCTTCAATGGTGTCAAATCTCAGAGGGAGCTGTGACCTCCATCATTCCCTACAATGGTGTTATATCTCAGAGGGAGCTGTGACCTCCATCATTCCCTACAATGCTGTCATATCACAGTGAGAGCTGTGACCTCCATCATTCCCTACAATGGTGTCAAATCTCAGAGGGAGCTGTGACCTCCATCAATCCCTACAATGGTGTCCTATCACAGTGAGAGCTGTGACCTCCATCATTCACTATAATGGTGTCATATCTCAGAGGGAGCTGTGACCTCCATCATTCCCTACAATGGTGTCATATCTCAGAGGGAGCTGTGACCTCCATCATTCCCTACAATGGTGTCATATCTCAGAGGGAGCTGTGACCTCCATCATTCCCTACAATGGTGTCATATCTCAGTGAGAGCTGTGACCTCCATCATTCCCTACAATGGTGTCATATCTAAGTGAGAGTTGTGACCTCCATCATTCCCTACAATGGTGTCATATCTAAGTGAGAGTTGTGACCTCCATCATTCACTAGAATGGTGTCATATCTCAGAGGGAGCTGTGACCTCCATCATTCCCTACAATGGTGTCATATCTCAGTGAGAGCTGTGACCTCCATCATTCCCTACAATGGTGTCATATCTAAGTGAGAGTTGTGACCTCCATCATTCCCTACAATGGTGTCATATCTCAGTGAGAGCTGTGACCTCCATAATTCCCTACAATGATGTCATATCTCGGAAGGAGCTGTGTCCTCCATCATTCCCTACAATGGAGACATATCTCAGAAGGAGCTGTGTCCTCCATCATTCTTTACAATAGTGCCCTGGCCTAGCAGTTGGCCCCTAGGCCCAACCACTGCATCATGGGATCATGCATCTTACTGTCATATCTTGGAGGGAGCTGTGACCCAGTCACCCTGCCCATTTAGAAGAAAGTGCCAGGGTCCATGTAAAGGCCATCACCTAAATACTTTATGCTACTTTGGCAAGCACTCTCCTTTCACTCCCTCTTCTGTGGGCATGTGCTGGTTGCTGAAAATCAAAAATGGCTTCTGGGTATGTGGCCTCCATTGATGCAGTGCTTGGGCCAAGCGGCCAATTGCTAGGCCAGAGCACTATTGCACGGAATAATGGAGGTCACAGCTCCCTCTGAGATAGAATACTAAGATACATAATTCCATGCTGCAGTGCTCGGGCCTAGGGGCCAACTACTAGGCCAGAGCACTATTTTAAAGAATGACGGAGATCACAGTTCCCTCTAAGATATGACACCATTGTAGGGAATGATGGAGGTCACAGCTCCCTCTGAGATGACACCATTGTAGGGAATGACGGAGGTCACAGCTACCTCTGAGATATGACACCATTGTAGGGAATGATGGAGGTCACAGCTCCCTCTGAGATATGACACCATTGTAGGGAATGATGGAGGTCACAGCTCTCACTGATATATGACACCATTGTAGGGAATGATGGAGGTCACAGCTCCCTCTGAGATAAGACACTATTGTAGGGAATGACAGAGATCACAGCTCCCTCGAAGATATGGCACCACTGTAGGGAAAGATGAAGGTCACAGCTCAGAGATAGGTCACTATTGTAGGGAATGACAGTGGTCACAGCTCCCTCTGAGATATGGCACCATTGTAGGGAATGATGGAGGTCACAGCTCCCTCTGAGATATGGCACCATTGTAGGGAATGATGGAGGTCACAGCTCCCTCTGAGATATGGCACTATTGTAGGGAATGATGGAGGTCACAGCTCTCCCTGATATATGGCACCATTGTAGGGAATGATGGAGGTCACAGCTCCCTCTGAGATATGGCACCATTGTAGGGAATGATGGAGGTCACAGCTCAGAGATAGGACACTATTGTAGGGAATGACGGAGGTCACAGCTCCCTCTGAGATATGGCACCATTGTAGGGAATGATGGAGGTCACAGCTCCCTCTGAGATATGGCACCATTGTAGGGAATGATGGAGGTCACAGCTCCCTCTGAGATAGTCAATATTGAGCATTTTGGTGATGTTGCAATGGAAGATAGCGTGGTGGCAGGGGAGCACTAGAGAGGCAAGTATACACTAGTCAGGAGATGGGCTTTCACAGACCCTGTTACATTGCGGTCAACGGGCAATGTAACCGGGTCTCTTTAAAGTCTGATTTGCTAACAAGATAACCAATAAGAATCAATGGTTGTTACAGGCAACACAAATGATCTTCCTACGCTCTCCATAAGAGTGCTTACCTGGTGATAATTTCCAGAGTTGTTTCAGGTGGAATCTGTATTTGCTGAGGGGTCAGTCCATGCTGTGCCAGTTGTTTAGCAATGAGATGTCTGTGTGCGATCTCAATCTTCTCTTCCTGAGTGTATCCTGAATGGAGACAATGATAACACAGTCTGTCCATATTTATAAATCTGTGCAGCCAAGAGACACAGGAGTCATCTAATGGCAAGGTGGAGTCTTGGCTGCGATTTGAACCAATGACCACAGTGCTGCCAGGTGGAAGTGCTAACCATTTAGCCACTGTGCTGCCCTGATTTATTTTATTACCAAATAATTTTATGAATGTTTGCTAATCATAAAAATATCTATTTTTTATAATTATTAGTGTATATATATGTGCACACACACAGTATCTTCCAGAAGTGAGTCCACCCCTCACAGTTGTGTAAATATTTGATTCTATCTTTTCATGTGACAACACTGAAGAAATGACACTTTGCTACAATGTGACGTAGTCAGTGTACAGCTTGTATAACATGGAAATTTGCTGTCCCCTCAGAATAACTCAACACACCGCCATTAATGTCTAAACAGCTGGCAATAAAAGTGAGTCCACCCCTAAGTGACAAGGTCCAAATTGGGCCCAAAGTGGCAATATTTTGTGTGGCCGCCATTATTTTCCAGCACTGCCTTAACCCTCTTGGGCATGGAGTTCACCAGAGCTTCACAGGTTTCCACTGGAGTCCTCTTCCACTCCTCCATGATGACATCACGGAGCTGGTGGATGTTGGAGACCTTGCGCTCCTTCACCTTCGGTTTGAGGAGGCCCCACAGATGCTCAATAGGGTTTAGGTCTGGAGACATGCTTGGCCAGTCGATCACCGTTACCCTCAGCTTCTTTAGCAAGGCAGTGGTGGTCTTGGAGGTGGGTTTGGGGTCGTTAGGTTGGAATACTGCCCTGCGGCCCAAGCTCTGAAGGGAGGGGATCATGCTCTGTTTCAGTATGTCACAGTACATGTTAGCATTCATGGTTCCCTCAATGAACTGTAGCTCCCCAGCGCCAGCAGCACTCATGTAGCCCCAGACCATGACACCCCCCACCACCATGCTTGACTGTAGGCAAGACACACTTGTCTTTGTACTCCTCACCTGGTTGCCACCACACATGCTTGACACCATCTGAACCAAATCAGCTGATCTTGGTGTCATCAGACCACAGAACATGGTTCCAGTACTCCATGTCCTTAGTCTACTTGTCTTCAGCAAACTGTTTGTGGGCTTTCTTGGTCATCATCTTTAGAAGAGGCTTCCTTCTGGGATGACAGCCATGCACACCAATTTGATGCAGTGTGCGGCGTATGGTCTGAGCACTGACAGGCTGACCCCCCACCCCTTCAACCTCTGCAGCAATGCTGGCAGCACTCATACGTCTATTTCCCAAAGACACCCTCTGGATATGACACTGAGCACGTGCACTCAACTCCTTTGGACGACCATGGCGAGGCCTGTTCTGAGTGGAACCTGTCCTGTTAAACCGCTGTATGGTCTTGGCCATCGTGCTGCAGCCCAGTTTCAGGGTCTTGGCAATCTTCTTATAGCCTAGGCCATCTTTATGTAGAGCAACAATTCTTCTGTTCTTTGCCATGTCACAAAGAACCAGAGTTCTTTGCCATGAGGTGCCATGTTGAACTTCCAGTGACCAGTATGAGAGAGTGAGAGCGATAACACCAAATGTAACCCACCTGCTCCCCATTCACACCCGAGACCTTGTAACACCAACGAGTCACATGATACCGGGGAGGGGAAATGGCTAATTGGGCCCAATTTGGACCTTGTCACTTAGGGGTGGACTAATTTTGTTGCCAGCGGTTTAGACATTAATGGCGGTGTGTTGAGTTATTTTGAGCATACAGCAAATTTACATGTTATACAAGCTGTACACTGACATTGTATCAAAGTGTCATTTCTTCAGTGTTGTCACATGAAAAGGTAGAATCAAAGATTTACAAAAATATGAGGGGTGGACTCACTTCTGGGAGATACTGTGTGTGTATACTGTAAGGAAACACTTAGCAGACCACATAGCAATAGGAGGACATGGAGGAGGCGTGTCATTTACCACTGGGTATACGCCCACATGCGTGACTCTATAGCTGCACAGATTAAAAAAAGGAGCAAATGAACAGCTTAGAAGAGAACTAAAACTGGAGCATGCTCAGTAGATGTCAACAGCTGGTCTAATCAATCTGCAGCGGGGACACAGACAAGGAGGGAGGGACAGTGAACGGCAGGATCAACCAGGAGTTTTGCAGTCTATACAAAACAAATGTTCTGGAGGATGTGTGAGTAGGAACACATATATGTAATATAGCATGTATATATTTAACAGACCGCACAGCAATAGGACATGGAGGAGGTGGGAGGGAGGAGGCGTGTCATTTACCCCTGGGTATACGGCCACATGCGTGACTCTAAAGCTGCACAGATGAAGAAAAGGAGCAAATACTTATTTCCTTCACTGTATATATATATTGTTGACAATCACTGAATTAGCCTATTCTTTAAATTACCAACCAACCCTTAAAGTTGTCTATTTTTTGGCCACGTTTCACTCCTGGAGTTTAACCGTTTCAATACCGGGCAATTTTACCCCTTCCCGCCCAGGCCATTTTTCAGGTTTCAGCGCTCTCACACTTTGAATGACAATTGCGCGGACATACAACATTGTACCCAAACTAAAATTTTATCATTTTCTTCACACAACTAGAGCTTTCTTTTGGTGGTATTTAATCACCGCTGGGGTTTTTATTTTTTGCTAAATTAACAAAAAAAGACCAAAAATTTTGAAAAAAAAACATTTTTCTTTGTTTCTGTTATAAAAGTTTACAAATAAATAATTGTTCTTCATAAATTTAGGCCGAGATGTATTCTGCTACATGTCTTTGGTGAAAATAACCCAAATTAGGATGTATTATTTAGTTTGTAGGAAAGTTATAGAGTTCACAAACTATGGTATATGTCTGAATATTGATCAGTCCTGAAGTACTGACAGCCAATCTAATTTCTTGAGGTCCAAGAATGTCAGAATAGTACAGATATCCCCCAAATGTCAGAATAGTACAGATATCCCCAAATTACCCCTTTTTGCAGAGTAGACAGTCCGACGTACTTCATAAGAGGCATGGCGAGTTTTTTGAAGTTGTATTTTTTTTGTCATAATTTTTCGGAAAATGAAAAAATTAAAAAAATTATTTTCGCTATTTTTTTTTTTTACATACTGTCACCAGTACAGTACAGCGTCATCATATAACTGGCATGGCGGTGAACAGGGACACTGACTGGTGACAGTATGAAAAAAAAAAAATATATATATTTTTTAATTTTTTTTTAATTTTTTTATTATTTTTAATTTTTTATTACATTTTTTTTTATTTTTTTTAAGATTTTTTTTTCATATTTTACTATGACCAAAGTAGTACAATGTTACCATAGTAACATTGTACTACTTTGGGGAAGTGATCAGTATTTTTTTTTTTTTTTTACACAATTTGCTTATAGCAAAGATTTACTTTGCTATAAGCAAGCATTTACCTGAATGAAATCGATTCATTCAGCTTTTTTTTTTTTTTGTGCTTAGCTGTGATTTGGTCACAGCTAATCACATGACATGTGCATGTGACCTGCTGTGACCATTCACAGCTAGGCACTAGTATACAATGGATGGCATGAATGAAGCCATCCATTGTATACAACTGTAATGTGACCTGCTGTGATTGGTCACAGCAGGTCACATGGTACCAGCAACGGGAGCCGGTACTCGGATTTGTCATCGGCCGTGCCCGAGGTACACGGCCGGTGACAGATCGCGCTGCTGCGCCGCTCTGCATTAGCGCAAACTGCGCATGTGCGGGAGCACGCCAAATGGCGTGCACCCGGAATGCAGGAACACATTTGAAGCCGCCGGGCGGCCAATGGTTAATGTAGTTAAAATGAAGTTACATTACAATGTTAATGTTTAGGCCTCTGTATGCGACTTAAAAATCTGAAATGTCAATCCTGCTGTGAAAGCGTCTTTATGGTCAAGGACGTGAGCTTTGCAGAAGGCATCCCTAGAACAAGGGACATGGAGGAAGGGTCAGATGACTTTACATGGGCCAAGAACTTCCATAACAAAATGACATTGTCCTGCAGTTCCAACATGTTGCCGGATTATCATTTCATCAATGTGCTGATCAAAGGATATAGAAGGGCCCCACCCTTTCCTATGAAGTCTACTCCCTTCTGACATGTTCCTGCAGTACAAAACAACATCCTTCAGCAACAGAAGAGAAATAAAGTCAGACCATTAGAAGGCATACAGCGCCGATTCGTCCGTGTGTATGAACAGGTCCTATTTTCTATTGCGGACCTTCGTAGAAGTCTAAAGAACTTGCAGCCTGCCGGTTATCTGGGATAAAGTTCTTATTATGGTGGATGACGTTTTGCTTTGTAGAGGAGATTGCCATCAAGCAATCCTGTTGCAGGATACGTCAAGCCTCTCCTCAGCACATGGTCCCACCAAGCTAGACACTTCTCCTGCAAGGCATTCCGTTGTCTGACAAATGACACATCTACTTTATTATCTGTGCTTACCAGGAACCTCAAGAACTTCCATGCGATCCAGGAGGGCAGGTGGAATGGTGGCGGTTGTATTAGCAGTGGCAATGAAGATGACCTGGGAAAGGTCAAAGGGCACGTTCAGATAGTGATCTGTGAAGTTGTGGTTCTGCTCTGGGTCTAGAACCTGCACAAGAAAAGCAAAGGGGGAAAAAAAAAAGAAAGGTCAAAACAGACACAACTTGGAAGACAAATTTCCACACAGTAATGCAGGCCATAGACGGGACGAAAATCAACCGATTTTCGCACCGTTAGTGGGTTAATTGGTCGGCCCTTTTCGGGTTTTTTGCACATTTTTTTTAATCGGGCATGTTGGAAAATTTGCGGCCGATTTTGACGATCGGCCGATTTTCCCGGCAATGATGGGCAAATCGGCCGATCGTTTTAACGTAAAAAAATCTGCGCATGAGCCATGACCTGCAAGAAGAAGAAAAAGAATAAGAAAAAGGAGGAGGGGGGGGAGGAGGACGAGGGATAGGAGGAAGACAAGGGGGAGGAGGAATACGAGGGGGAGGGGGAGGGGGAGGAGGAGGGGGAGGAGGAGGGGGAGAAGAAGAAGTAAAAAGAAGAAGAAAAAGAAGAAAATTTCCAGTCCGACGTTACCACCAACGGTAAAAAAATCGGCCGATTTTCGTCCCGTCTACGGCCGGCATTTAACCCCATAATTACTTCTGTCCCTGCAGAGAGCTCCGCTATTATATTTTACATGAAAAAGTCTTGTGGTTGCAACAATGTGTCCAATTGTATCCGAATAAAAACATCTGTATCCGAAATGGATACAAATGGATACATTGCTGCAACCGCAAGACTTTTTCATGTAAAATATAATAGCGGAGCTCTCTGCAGGGACAGAAGTAATTATGGGGTTAAATGCCGGCCGTAGACGGGACGAAAATCTGACGATTTTTTTTACCGTTCGTGGTAACGTCGGCTAATCGAACGACCGATTTTACGTTTTGTTTTTTTTTTAAACGGCCGGTTTTCGACCCGTCTATGGCCCGCTTTAGGCTGGCCATACATTATACAATTTTCCTGAGATTTTGACTTTAGATTTACCAAAAACCATATAATACGAGGTCCAACCTAAACAACACTTTCAATTGTATCTAATTAGGCGGTCCCTTGCACTACATAGTGGAAGGTAAATCTAAAGTAAATAGGGCAGATATTGGTCAGAAATCTGTAAGAAAATGGTATAGTGTATGGCCAGCCTTAGGGTCCTTTCACACGGGCGTTCGTTTTTTTTTTTTCTTCAGTTTAGTCACATTTTCTCCAAGAAAAACCAGATGAGTTTACATCCATTTTTTTCATTCATTTACATTAGTTTTTTCATCCGTTTACATTCATTTTTTCATCCTTTTTTTAATCTGTTTTTCATCCGTTTACATTGGTTTATATGTGTTTTTCAGCCATTTAGACCCGTTTACATCCGTTTAGATCTATTTACATCCTTTTTGGTCTGTTTACATCCATTGACATCCATTTTTCTAGGTTTTTTGCCGAAGAAAAATATGGATTTCTTCCGTTCAAAAAATAACGGATGTGGACATTAACGGATGTAAAAAGATGTTCATCCGTTTACATCCACAAGTCCATAGAAATACATGGGGGTCCGTTTTTCATCCATAAACGGACAGATGAAAAACAGACAGACGGAATGTCCCTGTGAAAGAGGCCTAACTGGAGCTTCAGGAGTCAGTGAAGGCTTGTTTTAACCCCTTGGCACCTCCCGGCCCTTTAAGGGTTTCAGAAGCCAGGAGGCGGGCGGGGTTTTAGGGTCATGTGGCCACTGTGATTCACCGTCACGGCAGTCACATGATCGGGAGAGGTCCCGATCGAAAGAGGAGATCGGGACCTTTCCGTGAGCACCGGACATGTGTGCTGGGAGTGCGCAGGGCACGCGCTCTCAGCACATATGTTTGTCTTAATTGCATGCAAATGTGCGGCCGCTCAGCGTCAAGGCCCAGACGCTGGGAGGCTGCACATTTGCGTGTGGCCGGTGCAAAGAGGTTAAAGATCAATCACTTTAAAGTGGTTCTAAAGTCTCAAGGCTTTTTTACCTTCAAACATTCTATGACTCTGGAGGGGGTGGGCCGAGCCCCGGTGGTGCCAATGGACACACAGAGCCATGGCTCGGAAGCGCACCTACTCGGGTGCCCCCGTGCAGCCCATTGTTTACAGTGTGCCTGTATTCTTGAGTAAAAAAAAACAAAAAAAAATGTGCATATGAGCATACTAATGGTTTCTGCATAGGGGTGTATTGTACGCGTGAGCGCGAATATGCACAAAACAAACGTCTGAAATTACATCCAGAAATGCTGGTGCTCAAACATCAATGCTGTGTGGAGGAGGCCTTAAAGATCATTTACTATTTGTACATAAACCTAAACACCTGAATGTCCATAGCCTGGCCGTAGGTTCATTTCAAAGTAATAAATGCCTACATTCCGTCACATGACCACTGGTAGGCTCCTTTCACATGGGTGGCCAAGAGATGATAAATACAGGCATCTGATCCATGTGACATCACCAGCCGGCCTCTCCACCTTGTCTAATCAGAGAACACTTTGCGTTCATTTAGAAAAAGCAAATCACTTTTTGAACGGTGCCCATGTCAAACGGCCGACCTCCTGAGCTAACATTGCATCAGAACGGCCGCTCAGCACAGGACCCAGAAACAAGTGCAGATCACTGGAGTAGCAGTGTCCACTTTAGTGGTCAAGATGCCAGAAAGAGGCCTTCACTGAGCCGTTGCCACAAAAAAGCAGAGTATCGATGTCTACTTCGGTGGTCAAGATGCCAGAAAGAGGTCTTCACTGCACCAATGCCACAAAAAAGCCCGGTAGTGATGTCCACTTCGGTGGTCAAGATACCAGAAAGAGGCCTTCACTGAGCCAATGCCCGGTATCGGTGTCCACTTTGGTAATCAAGATGCCAGAAAGAGGCCACAAAAAAGCCAGGTTTCGATGTCCACTTCGTTGGTCAAGATGCCAGAAAGAGGCCTTCACTGAGCCAATGCCACAAAAAATCCCGGTATCGATGTCCACTTCGGTGGTCAAAATGCTAGAAAGAGTCCTTCACTGAGCCAATGCCACAAAAAATCCCGGTATCGACGTCCACTTCGGTGGTCAAGATGCCAGAAAGAGGCCTTCACTGAGCCAATGCCACAAAAAATCCCGGTATCGATGTCCACTTCGGTGGCCAAGATGCCAGAAAGAGGCCACAAAAAAGCCAGGTATCGGTGTTCACTTTGGTGGTCAAGATGCCAGAAAGAGGCCTTCACTGTGCCAATGCCACAAAAAAGCCAGGTATCGGTGTCCACAATTGTAAGCTGGAAAAAGCAGGGCCCTCGAACCCCTCGTGTATTGTATTGTTACTGTATTGTCTCATGTTCTGTCCCCCACTATAATGTACAGCGCTGAGCAAACCTTTTAGCGCTATATAAATACTGTATAATAATAATAATAATTTACTAGGGATGCACAGATATATCGGCGGCCAAAACGTATCAGCTGAAAATAGTGCCGAAAACAATGCCCCATCATTGGTGTCAGTGGGAGTAAACAATGCCCCATCATTGGTTTCAGTGGGAGTAAACAATGCCCAATCCTTGGTGTCAGTGGGAGCAAACAATGCCCCATAATTGGTGTCAGTGGGAGCAAACAATGCCCCATAATTGGTGTCAGTGGGAGCAAACAATGCCCCATAATTGGTGTCAGTGGGAGTAAACAATGCCCCATAGTTGGTGTCAGTGGGAGCAAACAATGCCCCATCTTTGTTGTCATTGGGAGCAAACAATGCCCCATCGTTGGTGTCAGTGGGAGCAAACAATGCCCCATCTCTGTTGTCATTGGGAGCAAACAATGCCCCATCTTTGTTGTCATTGGGAGCAAACAATGCCCCATCTTTGTTGTCAGTGGGAGCAAACATTGCCCCATCTCTGTTGTCATTGGGAGCAAACAATGCCCCATCTTTGGTGTCAGTGGGAGTAAACAATGCCCCATTCTTGGTGTCAGTAGGAGTAAACAATGCCCCATCGTTGGTCTCAGTGGGAATAAACAATGCCCCATCGTTGGTCTCAGTGATAGGAATAGTACCCCATCATTGGTGTCATTAAGAGGAATTTTGCCCCTTCATTGGTGTCAATGGGAGGACATATGCCAAATAGTTGGTGTTATTGGGAAGAATTGTGCGCCATTGTTGGGTGTCATTGGGAGGAATTCTGCCCCTTCATTGCTGTCAGTGGGAGGACATATCCCCGATTGTTCCCCCCTATTGTACAGCGCTGAGCAAACCCTTTGGCGCTATATAAACTCGTAGTAATAATAATAGTAATAATAATAATTGTTGGTGTCAATGGGAGGACTCATGCCCAGTTGTTGGTGTCAGTGGATGTTATAGTGCCCCAAGGGCCAGATAAAAGCAAGCAAAGGGCTGCATCCGGCCCCTGGGTCGCAGTTTGGAGACCACTGCTCTAGGAGCTAATCAAAATGCAACATTTAATACGATAACAAAAATATTCAAGATAAACACTGCAATAATTATTTATTGCAGGTTCGTTACTCAAAGCTTTACGTATATATTGTACATTCACATCAGTCCCTGACCCTCAAGGGGTGTACAATCTAAGGTCCCTAACCCTCAAGGGGGCGTACAATCTAAGGTCCCTAACTCACATTCATACATACACATACTAGGGACAATGTAGGCAGGAGCCAATTCAGCTACCGGCATGTCTTTGGAGTGTGGGAGGAAACCAGAGTACTCGGGGGAAACCCACGCAGGCACAGGGAGAACATGCAAACTCCAGGCAGGTGGTGCCATGGTTGGGATTCGAACCAGTGACCCCAGTGCTACCAGGCGGAAGTGCTAACCACTTATCCACTGCTCTTTAGTTGACAACCACTGCAAGAATAGCTTCGTCTATGTGCTCATATACAATCTGATATACTTTTCCTTTGCGGGATGATCTCCCCGGCCTATGAGCATCTTCAGAGAGTCAGATTAGTGGCTCCCAAAGAGATATGACGAGGATAAAAGAACATTCTCATAACGCAACTATAAGTTCTGTAACAGCAGCATCTGCCAGCCATTTACACCACGCGGCTTCAAGTCTCTCCAAGAGAGCAGGAGGGTCTCACCATCGTCCAAGACAAATACAGAAAATATACGGCTGGTCATAAAGCTGAACATGTTCGTCCGTGGAAACTGCAATTTGGGAGGATTAAGCCAAAGTGTCTCTCTGGCACAAAATGAATAAGTTGCAGTCACGATCTTTCGGCTAAGTGCACGCCTTCACACAAAAAGCACACTGTAATATTTTAGAACGTCGAGGCCGAGGAATAAGGCGCATGAAAGATAGATCGGGCCCCCGAGCCCCAGAACACAGCAAACAATCGCTTTCTAGACGTGTAATCAAAGGTCATCTATAATTAGAACAAACGCGGCCCTGTTGTTTAATAACGATCGGAAAAAGGAAGGAATTCGCTATTTTCCTAATGGCTTCGAAGACAGGAAGCTTCGGACATTCCGACGACAAGGGCAGGCCATGCGATTTCCCTGTCTCCGATGATGGGCTCTGATTCCAGAGAAAGATTTCAGCCGCAACACGGGAAATATGAACTTGTACAGAACAAGGATACTTCTCACTTCAGAGGAAACTTCTGTATTTTCACTCAGCATTCATTTCTTCATTAGTTTTGTAAAATTTATCTAAAGCCCCATCACAACAAGATGCCCGGCACTGATGCAAAGTCTTGCAGTTGTAATCAGGATCTTTGTCTACATTTATAGTCAACCCTCTGTAATGGTTTTGCACATTATGGTCACTTAGTAGAATAGGGTACATTAGCTCTGGTTACTAGGAAGACGTCTTGATGACGAAACGCGTCGACGGAGCAAAGCACTAACATCATAACGTCCTTGGAGTACTAATGCCAGGAAACTTCGGACATTCCGATGACAAGGGCAAGCCATGCGATTTCCCTGTCTCCGATGATGGGCTCTGATTCCAGAGAAAGATTTCAGCCACAACACGGGAAATATGAAATTGTACAGAACAAGGATACCTTTTACTTCAGAGGAAGCTTCTGTAATTTCACTTAGAATTAATTTTTTAAAGGATACATCAGCTCTGGTTCCTGGTGGCCCTAAGAAGACGTCTTGATTACAAATCGCATTGACGGAGCAAAGCACTGACATCATCACGTCCTTGGAGTTGGAGTACTGATGCCAGGAAACTTCGGACATTCCGATGACAAGGGCAGGCCATGCGATTCCCCCGTCTCCGATGATGGGCTCTGATTCCAGAGAAAGATTTCAGCCACAACACGGGAAATATGAACTTGTACAGAACAAGGATACTTTTCACTTCAGAGGAAACTTCTGTATTTTCACTTAGAATTCATGTTTAATTTTGTAAAATTTATCTAAGGCCCCATCACAACAAGATGCCCGACATTGATGCACTGGCATTAGCAGGGTTTGGGAAGTGTCTGCAAAGTCTTGCAGTTGTAATCAGGATCTTTGTCTACATTTATAGTCAACCCTCTGTGATGGTTTTGCACATTATGGTCACCCAGTAGAATAGGATACATCCGCTCTGGTTCTTGGTGGCCCTAGGAAGACGTCTTGATGATTAAACGCGTTGACGGAGCAAAGCACCGACGTCATCACGTCCTTGGAGTTTGAGAACTGATGCCAGGAAACTTCGTACATTCCGACGACAAGGGCAGGCCATGCGATTTCCCCGTCTCCGATGATGGGCTCTGATTCCAGAGAAAGATTTCAGCCACAACACGGGAAATATGAACTTGTACAGAACAAGGATGCTTTTCACTTCAGCGGAAACTTCTGTATTTTCACTCAGCATTAATTTTCATTAATTTTGTAACATTATCTAAGGCCCCATCACAACAAGATGCCCGGCATTGATGCAATGTTTTGCAGTTGTAATCAGGATCTTTGTCTACATTTATAGTTGACCCTCTGTGATGGTTTTGCACATTATGGTCACCCAGTAGAATAGGATAAATCAGCTCTGGTTCCTGGTGGCCCTAGGAAGACGTCTTGATGACGAAACGCGTCAACGGAGCAAAGAAGTGACGTCATAACGTCCTTGGAGTTGGAGTACTGATGCCAGGAAACTTCGGACATTCCAATGACAAGGGCAAGCCATGCGATTTCCCCGTCTCCGATGATGGGCTCTGATTCCAGGGAAAGATTTCAGCCGCAACACGGGAAATATGAACTTGTACAGAACAAAGATACTTTTCACTTCAGAGGAAACTTCTGTATTTTCACTTAGAATTCATTTTTAATAGGATACATCAGCTCTGGTTCCTGGTGGCCCTAGGAAGATGTCTCGACAAAATGCGTCGACGGAGCAAAGCACCGACGTCATCACGTCCTTGGAGTTGGAGTACTGATGCCAGGAAACGTTGTACATTCCGATGACAAGGGCAGGCCATGCGATTTCCCTGTCTCCGATGATGGGCTCTGATTCCAGAGAAGGATTTCAGCCGCAACACGGGAAATATGAACTTGTACAGAACAAGGATACTTTTCACTTCAGAGGAAACTTCTGTATTTTCATTTAGATAAATGTTACAAAATTAATGAAAAATTAATGCTGAGTGAAAATACAGAAGTTTCCTCTTAAGTGAGAAGTATCCTTGTTCTGTACAAGTTCATATTTCCCGTGTTGCGGCTGAAATCCTTCTCTGGAATCAGAGCCCATCATCGGAGACAGGAAAATCGCATGGCCTGCCCTTGTCGTCGGAATGTCCAAAGTTTCCTGGCATTAGTACTCCAACTCCAAGGACGTGATGACGTCGGTGCTTTGCTCTGTCGACGTGTTTCGTCATCAGGACGTCTTCCTAGGAACCAGAGCTGATTTATCCTATTCTACTGGGTGACCATGATGTGCAAAACCATCACAGAGGGTTGACTATAAATGTAGACACAAATTCTGATTACATCATTGGAGACAGGGAAAGCGCATGGCCTGACCTTGTTGTCGGAATGTCCAAAGTTTTCTGGCATTAGTACTCCAACCCCAAGCACGTGATGACGTCGGTGCTTTGCTCCGTCGACGCGTTTCGTCATCAGGACGTCTTCCTAGGAACCAGAGCTGATTTATCCTAATCTACTGGGTGACAAAAATGTGCAAAACCATCACAGAGGGTTGACTATAAATGTAGACAAAAATCCTGATTACATTATTGGAGACAGGGAAAGCGCATGGCCTGCCCTTGTTGTTGGAATGTCCAAAGATTCCTGGCATTAGTGCTCCAACCCCAAGTACGTGATGACGTCGGTGCTTTGCTCCATCAACACGTTTCGTCATCAAGATGTCTTCCTAGGGCCACCAGGAACCAGAGCTGATTTATCCTAATCTACTGGGTGACCAAAATGTTCAAAACCATCACAGAGGGTTGACTATAAATGTAGACAAAAATCCTGATTACAACAGCCAGACTTTGCAGACACTTTCTAACGCCTGTTAATGCCAGTGCATTAATGCTGAGCATCTTGTTGTGATGGTGCCTTAGATAAATGTTACAAAATTTATTAAAAATAAATGCTAAGGCCACATCACAACCAATGCCATCCGATTCTGGTGTGGACAAAAAAAAAAAAAAAGGGTCCTGCACTTTTTTGGTACGGATGTGTTGCGATTTGATCCATACAACAGAAATCGCATGTGACTTGCACAGGAATGCAGTGCGGTTCCTACGTGACTCACATGTGAAGTGCCGTGTGAACCCGGGCTTAACGTGAACATAGGATGCAGCATCAAAGTGCACCAACGCTAGCCCATATTCAGCGTGTGACGCAGCAGATTACATCAGGATAGACTACGATGAATATAAAAGATGAAAAGTTGAATAGGAAGTAACAATAGCGTGGTACTTCGCTCTAGCAAACCATCCAAAACAAAAACAAACAAAACATTAACCCTAATGACTAATAACTGAGGGAGAAGAAGAGGTTTCCATGAATAGCAGATTATCTGGATCTAATTGCAAAGAAAACAAACAAATCCTCCTAATGTTCTGTGCTGCGGCAAAGTATGACATTGTGAAATCCACTTCTCTGAATCAGGTGTCTGGAAGAGTCTGGAAGCATCTCCCGTACTATGAGAGGCCTTTGTTAGCAGCTGTGTAAACAGCCGGAGCCGAGGTTAGTGCTTTTCCAAGGCACAGCGCAATCAGCACAACGCCACAACGGCAGCATCTTATTTAACCCCTTCAAGTCCGGACCAGGGGCGGACTGACCATCTGGAAACTCGGGCACTGCCCGAGGGCCCGGGGTCAGTAGGGGGCCCCATGAGATGCCCCTGGCACATTTTTCATAGGCTTGTTTGGGAAAGGACACAGGGGCCCCATGATCCCCTATTGCCCGGGGGCCCCATGAGTTGTCAGTCCGCCCCTGGTCCGGACACTGTCAACCCCTTACAGTCCAGGCCAACCTTCAGCGCTGTTACACTTTGAATGACAATTGCGCGATCATGCAGCACTGTACCCATATGAATTTTTTTGAATTTGTTTGATACAAATAAAACTTTATTTTGGTTGTATTTACTCACCATTGGGATTTTTATTTTTTTGCTATATAAATGAAAAATTCAAAACATGTTTGAAAAAAAAAAAAAAGTGTTTTTCTTATAAAATTTTGCAAATAAATAATATTTCTTCATAAATCTTGGCCAAAATGTATTCAGCTATTTTTTTTAGTAAAAAAACAAAAACAAAAATGGGTTAATAATCAAAATGTCTAATTTTTTACAAAAATGTTTTACATTTTTATTTTTTTTGATATTATGTTTTTCTTTTTAAACATACCATCACCCTAGCAGTACAGTGTCACCATAGTGACACTGTACTACTTGTGGGGGGGGGGGGGGGGGTGAGGGGAGTTTGATGAAGATTTTTTTTTTTTACATTGAATGCTTTTACACCCACAAAGGCTGTAAAAGCAATCATTCTTGCAGCCATTGAGAAATACTGTGAGAGCTGTGATTGGTCAAAGCTTGTCACATGGTACAAGGCTGTTGTGAATGGCCCTGTACCATGTGATCTCTGTGATCATTCACAGATTTCACAAGTAGTAAGCAATGACATCAGAAGTGACATCTTGCTTACTACTATTCATGTGATCACTGATTGGCCAATCAGTGATCACATGATCAGGATATCACATAGAGGTCCCGTACTACGATTGGTGTTCCGCTGTGTCCTCTGGACACAGCGGGCACTGGATCGTGGTGCTGCGCACTGCCAGGGAGCGCGCACAGGCAGGGAAGTGGGAGGACGTTTATAAACAGCCACCTGCCCCTGCACTGCTCCTGTCCGGCCGTTTATGTACATGAGCCGGCCGGGAAGTGGTTAAAATATACAGTACATATGGATGTGATCAGTGTTATGGAATCTTCATGATGAAAGATAAGGAAGATGCATCAATGCCAACTTTGCCCCAAAATAGTGACACAAATGTATCACATCATAACTGAAAGATACAAAGCCCCAGGTAGGTGTCATGAATTAAGCTACATAATCATCGATCAACGCGTTTCACCAAAGGAATGCCTTCACCAGGATCCACGGCGTTCAGTGGCAGCTGATGCAACTAAGTCTTCGTTCACGCTGAATCGGACGTTGAAATCATCTGACTTTACCTGAATTCGTACGATTTCAAAGTCAGACGTCGGTCCGACTTTAGGTACGACTTGCAAGACATCTGTGCAACTTTTTGTAATGCCGATATGTGAACCAGTGATCGGTGCTAAAAATATACACGGACGCTATTAATGACACTGGCTGGGAAGGGGTTAAAAATCTAGGGTGATCAGAGGGTTAATTGTGTGCCTAGGCGGTGTTTTTGTGTGTACAGTGCGCTGTTTTTACCAGGCAATCTGCTAGATTTGATTCCCTGAATAAAATCTAGCAGATCGCCGTTGTCAGTCTCTTCAGCGATCAACAGGTGCCAGCTTTCATCCATTGCCTGGCATCTGTTGATTGGTTTCTGCTGTGTCCAATCAGCAGGTGTATGCCCTCCCAGTGGCAGAAGTGCAAAATCACATTTATATGACCCTCCCTCTTAGACTGCAAGCTCTAACAAGAAGGGCCCTCTAATCCCTCCTGTATTCATTTGTATTGTAATTTACGTTGTAAAGCGTTGCGTACACTGTTGGCGCTACGGTGCCTTGAAAAAGTCTTCCTACCACTTGAAATGTCCCCCATGTTGTCATGTTACAACCAAAAACATCAATGTATTTTATCGGGATTGGATCTGATGGACCGACACAAAGTGGCACATATTTGTGAAGTGGAAGGAAAATGAGAAATGGTTTCCAACATTTGTGACCAATAAATCTGTGAAAAGTGTGGCGGGATTTGTATTCGGCCCCCCGGAGTCAATATTTTGTAGGACCCCGTTTGGCTGCAGTTCCAGCTGCAAGTCTTTTTGGGGATGTCTCTTTGCACATCTAGAGAGGGCCATTTCTGCCCATTCTTCTTCTTTGCAGGATCCCTCAAGCTCTGTCAGATTGGATGGAGAGCGTCTGGGAACAGCGATTTTCAGGTCTGGCCACAGATTCTCCATTGGATTTGGGACTGGACTGTAACCGGACCATTCTAACACATGAAGATGCTTTGATGTGAATCATTCCATTGTAGCTCTGGCTGGATGTTTCGGGTGGTTGTCCTGCTGGAAGGGGAACCTCCGCCCCGGTCTCCAGTCCTCTGCAGACTCTAACAGGTTCGCATCCAAGTACATGCATGCTAAGTAATGCACAGGCGTGCCTCGGTTTACAAACGCCTCAGTTAACGTAATTTTTGGTTTACAAATGAAAATCCATTGAAAATAATGCCTCGGTTTACAATTTGTTTTTGCAATACGAACAGAAAAATTGGTTTTCAATGCATTTATGAATTTTTAATCATGTCCCTGTACAGTATTTATGCCTTTAAAGTGCACTTTATAAAGAGTTTTGAACAGATAAAAGACTTTTTTATAACGTTTTTTCTGACCTCAGGAATGGATTAATTGGTTTTCAATGCATTTACAAATTTTTTTTTTAATCATGTCCCTTTATGTCTTTAAAGTGCAGTAAACAAAGAGTTTTGAACAGATAAAACTTTGACTTTTTTCTGACCTCCGGAACGGATTAATTGGTTTTCAATGCATTTACAAATTAATTTTTAATCATGTCCCTGTACAGTATTTATGACTTTAAACTGCACTTTATAAAGAGTTTTGAACACATAGAACTTTTTTTCACTTTTTTCTGACCCCCGGACTGATTAATTGGTTTTCAATGCATTTATTAATTCATTTTTAATTATGTCCTTGTACAGTATTTATGCCTTTAAAGCGCACTTTATAAAGAGTTTTGAACAGATACAATATACAATACTTTTTTAAACTTTTTTCTGACCCGCGGAACGGAATAATTGGTTTTCAGTGCATTCCTATGGGAAACCGCATTTCGGTTTACAAATTTTTCGCAATATGACAAAACCCAGAGAACGAATTAAATTCATAAACTGAGGTACTCCTGTTTTAAGGTATTTATTACTCCTCACAAAGATCACAGTGTAGCCTTACTAGTACCCTTCACTGGAAACACCTGAATTCATTAATTATTAATGTTTTTTTTGGGGGGGGCACATACTTTTGCTCATTAATTTATACTTTAAGATTGTAAGCTCTGATTCCTCCTGTATTGAACTGCATTATCTGCCCTCATGTTGTAAAGTGCTGTGTGAGCTGTTGATGCTTTATAAATTTTTAAATAAAATACATAAATTCTGCATTAGGCAGCACAGTGGCTAAATGGTTAGCACTTCCGCCTGGCAGTACTTGGGTTGTTGGTTCGAATTCCAACCACGGCGCCACCTGTCTGGAGTTTGCATGTTCTCCCTGTGCCTGTGTGGGTTTCCTCCCACACTCCAAAGACATGCTGGTAGGTTAACTGGCTCCTGTCTAAATTGTCCCTAGTATGTGTATGTATGAATGTGAGTTAGGGACCTTAGATTGTACGCCCCTTGAGGGTTAGGGACCTTAGATTGTACACCCCTTGAGGGTTAGGGACCTTAGATTGTATGCCACTTGAGGGTTAGGGACCTTAGATTGTACACCCCTTGAGGGATAGGGACCTTAGATTGTACACCCCTTGAGGGTTAGGGACCTTAGATTGTACACCCCTTGAGGGTTAGGGACCTTAGAGTGTACGCCCCTTGAGGGTTAGGGACCTTAGACTGTACACCCCTTGAGGGTTAGGGACCTTAGACTGTACACCCCTTGAGGGTTAGGGACCTTAGATTGTACGCCCCTTGAGAGTTAGGGACCTTAGATTGTACGCCCCTTGAGAGTTAGGGACCTTAGATTGTACGCCCCTTGAGAGTTAGGGACCTTAGAGTGTACGCCCCTTGAGGGTTAGGGACCTTAGACTGTACACCCCTTGAGGGTTAGGGACCTTAGATTGTACACCCCTTGAGGGTTAGGGACCTTAGACTGTACACCCCTTGAGGGTTAGGGACCTTAGATTGTACGCCCCTTGAGGGTTAGGGACCTTAGATTGTACACCCCTTGAGGGTTAGGGACCTTAGATTGTACGCCCCCTGAGGGTTAGGGACCTTAGATTGTACACCCCCTGAGGGTTAGGGACCTTAGATTGTACACCCCTTGAGGGTTAGGGCCCTTGGATTGTACGCCCCTTGAGGGTTAGGGACTGATGTGAATGTACAATATATATGTAAAGTGCTGCGTGAATTGACGGCGCTATATAAGTACCTGAAATAAATAAAAATAAATGATGATGATTACCAAACATTATACGTGTCTATAAATACAAACCATGTTCACCGATTCTGCTTTTCAAACCAATACATCCGTCCCTGCTAATTACTCCAGGGGACTAAGCGATGCATTTCTGAAATGATAATATCGGGTCAAACGTCTTTCAGCGCCCTCTGACATAACAAATTGTTCTCGGTAATTTATCCAAGTACATATCAGCATTCCCTGTCTCGGGGAATATCAGTCACCATCCCCGTCTGACAGCATTACAAAAACGGCTAATGGGGACAGACTGGAGTCAGGGAGATCAGGCAACACGCATTAAGAAGGCGATATTGGACGGCGTGTACAAGGCGATACGGCGAAGTAACGGAAAGATTAAAAAAAAAAAAATGCCTAAAAAAAAAAAATTCTGGAAAGTTCTCGGATCACAACCAGCTGTGGCAAGGAACTCGCCCCGAGGCGCAAGAAGACATTTGCACAGGGGTGCATGTGCCGAGATCGCTAATACGAACCAGAGCACCAAATACAGAGCTATTTCATACTGTCCGGTGACCTGATCTCCTCTCTGGATCAAATGAACTCCTGAAAACCACCATACTTCTCAATCAGCAGCTCTGTGTGCAGCATCTTCTTCAAGGACAAAAGGAGAGCGGAGCGGCCGACGGACGAAACTGCCAAATCACCATTATCTCAGCAAACCGGTACACGAACCTGTGTAATGGGATACCAGGCAAAGGCAGCAATTTTCAGATGCAGAATAAACAATAAGATAACCATCAATTTTTTAAACAGCTGAAAGTCAATATATAAAAAAGGGCATGCAGTGGTCTTTTCCTGGAGAATTATTTATTAAAAAAAAAAGATTTAGTATCTAACAGATCTTTATTCTGCATCCACTGGTCCTAGAGGGAGTTACATACCCTTCTTAAAAAAAAGAAAAAAGAGAAAAAAAAAAGGAAAAAAGAAAAAAAAAGAAAAAAGAAAAAAAAAGAGAAAAAAAAAAGAAAGAAAGAAAGTCCCTTCTATTGCTCTCAGCCTGCTCCAAATTCCTTTATTTTGTTGCCGCTGTGATCTGCCTTCCTGTTACAGCAGAGGTCCCCAACCTCAGGGCTGATCAGTGGTGCCGGTCCGTGGCCTGTTGGGGGCCAGGTTGTGCGGCGGGGAGGTGGGTGGCGAGTGAGCCAGCCAACCAGCACAACTTGCGCTGCTACCCTCCAACCACTAGAGGGTAGTGGCTCCCCTTCTCCCAGCACCACTACTCCCTTCACTCTCTGTGGTCATGTTGGCGACATGCGGGAAGAAGAAGAAAGAGAGATAGGGAGAAGGGGGAGAAGAAGGAGAAGGGGAGGGAGGAGAGCCAGGCTAAAGACAGGATCGCCATGGAGTACCGGTGATCAGAAGCAGAAGTTGTCTTCCCCCCTCCCTCCCCGTAGTCTTCTGGGACACATGACAGGTCCCAGAAGACTACGGGGCCATTCACAAAGCGCAGCGGGCACCTGGCTGTGAAGCTCTCAGCCTCCTCCAAATCTCAAAATTCATTTATTTTGTTGCTGACGAGATCTGCCTTCCTGTTAGGGCAGAGGCCCCCCCAACCTCGGGGCTGCAGATTGGTGCCAGTCCGAGGCCTGTTGAGGGCCGGGTTGTGCGGCGGGGTGTGGGTGGCGAGTGAGCCAGCCAACCAGCACAACTTGCGCTGCTACCCTCCAACCACTAGAGGGTAGTAGCTCCCCTTCTCCCAGCACCACTACACCTTCACTCTCTGTGGTCATGTTGGCAACATGCGAGAAGAAGAGGAAGAAGGGGGAGAAGAAGAAGGGGAGGGAGGAGAGCCAGGCTAAAGACAGGATCCCTATGGATGCTGACGTTGTCCTCCTCCCGTCCCTCCCCGTAGTCTTCTGGGACACGCGATAGGTCCCAGAAGACTATGGGGCCATTCACAAAGCGCGGCGCTTGCGCATGCGCAGTGGGCACCCGGCTGTGAAGCCGCAAGCTGTCACAGCCGGGTGCCCACACTGAAGATGCCGGCACCAGGGAGAGAAGATGGCCGGTGAAACCAGCCGTGGTGAGGACACCGCAGGACCGAGGGACAGGTAAGTGGCTGTATTTTAAAAGTCAGCAGCTACAGTTTTTGTAACTGCTGACATTTTTTTTTTTGCAGGTGGAACTCGAATTTAATGCACTTGTTCCCAGGGAACATTGTAGGCCACATTCCTCAAAATAAATGCCCAGCCCGCAAAAAAGCCGCCCTGGTGACAGATACAAATCACTCCCATCTTCATTAAAAGTCTGTTACCCTTTTCACTGCATTGGGCCAGCTTGGAACGCACTGTACGTTCCCCTAAAAGGAGCCTTTGTATTGTAATCCCGCTCCCGTTTACAAAAGCCCTCCATGTTTTTTTTTTCTTCCCAGCCTAGAACAAATGGTTACATGAACATATTAATCTGTTATCCCAACACCTCGTCATTTTCTTATGCTTTATGACCGCTCTTAAAAAAATTCAACCATAAAATGCAGAATTTTTAACCAGCCTTTTCTCAAAAACAACTCTCTAATGAAACCAATGTGGATTTTGGCAGACAAAGCTTGTTTTTTTTTTTTAAATGCTTTCCTTCGTTTTGTGTCCGTTTCAAAACTTGTACAAGAAAAAAAAAAAAAGGGAGAAAAGTAAATAAAATAATCCCTCCCGTCGCCAGCAGGTGCAGAACTGTTGTAGGTCGATAATTCAGGTCGCCTTGTGAGCGGTGTGTAAGGAAAACTCTAAACCGAACCTTCGACACATAAAGAATTCCTTATTATGTGTCCTGGGAGGCATTATTAAGGCTGCTTAAAGGATGTAAAATGCATCAGCAGGTATGAGATGGGGCGCAGCTGTCTGGAGCGAGATAAAAAAAACAACAGTCAAACGCAAAGAGAAACAAAAGGAATATTTAAAGGGAAAAAGTCGAATCAAAACGAATTTTCCAGATTTCTCTTTGAGAATCATGGGGGTGAGTACTGAGCCTATCCTCACAATGGACCAACCGCAATCCTTCATCCCAACCAACTGATGTGGAGCCAATGTAGTGACACGTCAGTATTCAGAAGCCGCATTCTTTAGGTTCTATACCCATTAGCTCAGCACCTGTTCCTAATGCGGGATAAGTGATATTGCTCAGTCCCAAAGGAACACAAACGGCACAGAAGAGTGTTCTGCATAGCATGCACTTTACTATGAGCGTATATGTGCCACAAATGAAAATAGTGGCAGAATTTACAAAAAAAAAAAAAAAAAAAAGACACCGTAGCCTTGTTCTCTTTAGTGCTGCAGGAGCTGCAGGAAATGTGGAAGCTATGTTCAAAAAGGCAAGCAGAGGGCCGAGGAGTCATGACCATCCCTCTCTGCCAATCCCTCCACTGGCCCCCATTCAGTGTCCTCCATCCCTCTCTGCCAATCCCTCCACTGGCCCCCATTCAGTGTCCTCCACCCCTTTCTGCCAATCCCTCCACTGGCCTCCACTCAAGTGTCCTCCACCCCTCTCTGCCATTCCCTCCACTGGCCCCCATTCAGTGTCCTCCACCCCTTTCTGCCAATCCCTCCACTGGCCTCGACTCAGTGTCTTCTATCCCTCTCTGCCAATCCCTCCACTGGCCTCCACTCAGTGTCCTCCATCCCTCTCTACCAATCCCTCCACTGGCCCCCATTCAGTGTCCTCCATCCCTCTCTGCCAATCCCTCCACTGGCCTCCACTCAGTGTCCTCCATCCCTCTCTGCCAATCTCTCCACTGGCCTCCACTCAGTGTCCTCCACCCCTCTCTGCCAATCCCTTCACTGGCCTCCCATTGCCCAACGGAAAATTCAAAACACTAACAATAACGTATAAAGCCATTTATAACTCTGCCCCAAATTACATCACCGATCTTGTCTCCAAATATCACCCAAACCGTACTCTCCGCTCCTCGCACAACCACCTGTTCTCTAGCTCCCTTGTCTCCTCCTCCCATGCTCGTTTCCAGGACTTCTCCAGAGCTTCCCCCATCCTCTGGAACTCTCTACCCCAATTTATCAGACTATCGCCTACTCTGCTCACTTTTAGGCGATCTCTGAAAACCTCTCTCTTCAGGGAAGCCTATCCTGCCCTCAGCTAATAATGGAATCTTCTACTCTTCCAACCAGTCCATCCCCCACAGTTACTACCTTTTGTACCACTAGCCCCTCCCTCCTAGATTGTAAGCTCCAAGGATCAGGGCCCTCCTATCCAGGGGCAGACTGACCATTTGGAAACTCGGGCACTGCCCGAGGGCCCGGGGTCAGTAGGGGGCCCCATGAGATGCCCCTGGTACCTTTTTCATAGGCGTTTTTGAATTTGGGTAAGGACACAGGGGCCCCATGATCCCCTATTGCCCGGGGGCCCCATGAGTTGTCAGTCCGCCCCTGCTCCTATCCCTCTTGTATTGAACTGTATTGTTGCTGTATTGTCTCCCGTTATATTGTAAAGCGCTGAGCAAACTGTTGGCACCATAAATCCTGTATAATAATCATAGGGTGCCTGCAGGTGAACCAGGGGCTAACTGGCAACTTTTGGCCCAGGGGGCAACTACAACCCAGAAGCCTGTGGTACAGTGACTCGGGGACCCTCCTGCTCTGCCTCTTTCCTGCCTCCTCCAGACCAAGGCTGAAGCTATGTGCCAGGCACTTTCTGTACACCAAGTACGTCGGACTGGACGGCGCTTGCTGAACTGGCTCCAGGTTCCCGAATTGGCCAACAAGGGGGAGCCAGGGTGGCTTGATCGGGGGAGAAGAGCATCCGGTGGGGCCAGCCTCTGGTTGGACATGGAGCCAGCCTCTGGTAAAAGACACGGCATGCACCATCCATGCCGGGGGGGGGGGGGGGGGGGGTGTTGCTGGCCTGCACTCTGTCCTCGTACACATTACGCACTCAGTAGGACACCGCCGAGGACTTTTTACTCCTCATCACCAGGAAGTCAGTAGGCATGTCTGTGGTGAAGCAGTGCAGCATGTTTATAGGACATCAGAGCGGCCCAGGGAGGTGGCTGAATGTTTAATGATTTACCCTGTTGTGCATCTCTGGTAGAGCAGCAAGGCTTTGCCTCCTCATGTCTGAGCTGCACAACTGATTAATAGTGACTGAATGAATGGTGGAAGAATGACCCAAAAAGAAGGAGGAGAGGTTGAGGACGCACAGATCCACAGAATGAATGAGGGTGAGGAATGGAGATCCCTCCACAGCAGGTCCCCAGGTACAGCTCTCTCTCCAGCAAGGAGAACAGCGACGAGCACGGTAGTTATATCACCAAATCTTACTCCAAACCAGACAAGAAAAGCAAATCAGAAGCAGCAGAGCCTCAGATGATATCACACTGCCAATATACAGCGATGAGTAACATTTTATGATGGTCAGAGCCTATCATAGAGGTGACCTAACGCGGTGATACATACCAAGGGACCCAGAGAGTTTAATACAGATGTGACCAGACGCTGTGACACCTGTTCAAGGAACCAGTGGTGTATAGGAACCTGGCCTGAACTGGGAGCAGATGACCTGATTATACCTGATGAGACAGGATTAATCTCAAATGCGTGTTTAAAGCGCGCTTCTGGTGAGTGTGCACTTCGCTTATTCAGACACATCATCTGTCACCCCTGGATCAGTTACCCATACACGCTGAATGTGATCTTCACGTTTTTTATTTTTTGGGATAATTTATCAATATATATGTAAAGCGCTCCATAAATTGACGGCGCTATATAAGTCCCTGAAATAAATAAATAACTCAAATTTAGAATGGTATTACCATTGCAGGACTGGAGACAGGGACCATGACAGCATATAGACCAGGCAATGGATTGAACTCTGTCCAACTCCACTACAAACCAATGTGTTTTAGATGGCGATGCGGTTTTAATGCTCAGTTTTCACAGTCTGCACCCAAATCCTCTAGGCTGCTTGTAGTTCATAGCTAAAGCAAATAATAGAACTAAAAACCTCATTTTTTGCTTTACAGTAGAAGATTATGTGGTGCTGTAGATATATTCAGACTGCGGTAGTTGTTTATACATTTCCTACGAATTGCTTACACTCGTGTGAGATTTACTGAGCTGGAGTTAGAAATGTCTTATCTCCCAGTTTATCGTGAACCCCATTGAACATTATTATGTAATAGCAGAAAGTGATGATGTTGCAATGTGAGATGATCCATGCGGGTAATTTACCTCCAGTAGTGCGGCTGCTGGGTCCCCCTGCAGGCTTTTGCCCAGCTTGTCCACTTCATCTAGGAGGAAAACCGGGTTATTCACGCCGACGATCTTCAGTCCATTTATTATACGGCCAGGCATGCTGCCCACGTAGGTACGTCTGGAAAACACAGGACACCGGATAAACAATACATACTCAATATATGGGCACCTACAGGGGCGGACTGACCATTTGGAAACTTGGGCACTGCCCGAGGGCCCAGTGTGAGTAGGGGGCCCCATGAGATGCCCCTGGTACCTTTTTCATAGGCTTTTTGGAGTTTGGGCAAGGACACAGGGGCCCCATGATCCCATATTGCCCGGGGGCCCCATGAGTTGTCAGTCCGCCCCTGGGCACCTATATGTACTATAAACCTCCCCCTGCATAACATACAGTGCATTCAGAAAGTATTCAGACCCCCATCACTTTTTAAAATGTTGCAGCCTGATACTACAGTTGTTTAATCTACCGTATTTTTCGCTCCATAAGGCGCACTTTTTTCTCCCCAAAAAAGGGGGGAAAATGTCAGTGCGTCTTATGGAGCGAATATGGAGCGGCCGGTCCGGTATTTCCACCGCGGCCGTGTCAGAATACCGGGCCGGCCGCTCAGTTCTGCAGCGGGACCTTATGGAGATGCCTGCTGACCTTTGGGGAGGTGGGGAGCGGGTACCTGAATTTGACAGGTACCCGCTCTTACTTTGTTCTTTGATCTTACCTGTTCCTCTATCCAGCGGCGCGCTGTCTTCCCGGCTTCTGTAGTGTGGGCACTGGGCATGACAGCCGGGTGCCCAGTGCGCATGCGCAAGAAGCGGTGCGCTTTGTGAATGGTAAGGCGGTACCTGGGACACATGACAGATCCCATAAGCCGCCGGACCAATCACAAAGCGCAAGTGCTTCTCGCTCATGCGCACTGGGCACCCGGCTGTCATGCCGAGCGCCATTACAGAAGCCGGGAAGACAGCGCGCGGCTGGATCGAGGAACAGGTAAGCTCAAACAAAAACTCTGCGGAAGTAAGAGCGGGTACCTGTCAAATTCAGGTACCCGCTCCCCACCTCCCCAAAGGTCAGCAGTCATCTGTACTGTCCGCAGTCTCTGGTCATCTCTGTGCTGTCCGCAGTCTCTGGTCATCCCTGTGCTGTCCGCAGTCTCTGGTCATCCCTGTGCTGTCCGCAGTCTCTGGTCATCCCTGTGCTGTCCGCAGTCTCTGGTCATCCCTGTGCTGTCCGCAGTCTCTGGTCATCCCTGTGATGTCCGCAGTCTCTGGTCATCCCTGTGCTGTCCGCAGTCTCTGGTCATCCCTGTGCTGTCCGCAGTCTCTGGTCATCCCTGTGCTGTCCGCAGTCTCTGGTCATCCCTGTGCTGTCCGCAGTCTCTGGTCATCTCTGTGCTGTCCGCAGTCTCTGGTCATCCCTGTGCTGTCCGCAGTCTCTGGTCATCCCTGTGATGTCCGCAGTCTCTGGTCATCTCTGTGCTGTCCGCAGTCTCTGGTCATCTCTGTGCTGTCCGCAGTCTCTGGTCATCCCTGTGCTGTGTCTGCAGTCCATTAGTTCAGAATTTTTTTTTCCTGTTTTCTGCCTCTAAAACCTAGGTGCGTCTTATGGAGCGAAAAATACGGTAATTTTTTCTTCTCATTAAAGTGGAGCTCCACCCAAAAGGGGAAGTTTCGCTTTAAGGACTGCTCCCCCGCTCCCCATTAAGGATTGGCACCTTGGGAGCAGGTACCCGAATTTGACAGGTACCCGCTCCCACTTCCGGTTCAATCGCCTAAGCAACCAGAAGTGGAAGGTGTCTTCCCTCCCCCCTGTAGTCTTATGGACAGGTGACAGGTCCCAGAAGACTACAGGACCATTCATGAAGCGCAGAGCTACTCACGCATGCGCAGTGGGTACCCGGCTGTGAAGCCACAAGCTGTCACAGCCGGGTGCCCACACTGAAGATGCTGGCCTCCTGGAATACAGGACGGCCGGTGAAACGGGCTGCGGGGGACACACCACGGGACCAAGGGACAGGTAAGTGGCTGTTATTTAAAAGTCAGCAGCTACAGTTTTTGTAGCTGCTGACTTTTATTTTTTGACAGCGTGAGTGGAACTCTGCTTTAAAGTGTTACTAGACACACAACAGTACAATCAGTCTGTATATGCAGCAAAGCATGCTTGTTATACCCACTGTGGAATCTAAGGGGTTAACAGTCAACATTGTGTAAAAAGGCTGTTTGATGCGGTCTTCTCTGATCCTCCTCTTTTTCTACTGTCCCCAATCCATAAGCTGATAGAACAGGGCCTTGGGAGCAAGCTGCATATGCTCAGTTTGGTGTGCATTGATAGAAAGTTTTTTTTTTCTTGGAAGGGTGCATGTGATCAGCACAGGGCCAATCAGCACTGTCCAGCCAGAGGGGTCAGGGGGTTATGCAGCCTCATAAGACAATCAGGGGAGAATGAAAACACCTCCTACAAGCTTTAACCAGTGTTCTGCTGGACACTGATAGAAGTCACAAGACTGCTCTATACTGCTGATGAGAAAAGGTATTTAGCAGTTTATATTTACTAAAATAATTGCATTTCCATGTTCTGTGTACTGTGGGAGACCAGATATAGTGAATGCAGGGTCCGGGGAGACCAGATATAGTGAATGCAGAGTCCGGGGAGAGCGGATATAGTGAATGCAGAGTACGTGGAGAGCGGATATAGTGAACGCCGCTTCCGGGGAGAGCGGATATAGTGAATGCGGGGTCCGGGGAGAGCGGATATAGTGAATGCGGGGTCCGTGGAGAGCGGATATAGTGAATGCGGGGTCCGGGGAGAGCGGATATAGTGAATGCAGGGTCCGGGTAGAGCGGATATAGTGAATGCGGGGTCCGGGGAGAGCGGATATAGTGAATGCGGGGTCCGGGGAGAGCGGATATAGTGAATGTGGGGTCCGGGTAGAGCGGATATAGGGAATGCGGGGTCCGGGGAGACTGGATATAGTGAATGCAGGGTCCGGGGAGAGCAGATATAGTGAATGCGGGGTCCGGGGAGAGCGGATATAGTGAACGCCTGGTCCGGGGAGACCATATATAGTGAATGCTGGGTCTGGGGAGACCGGATATAGTGAACGCCGGGTCCGAGGAGACCATATATAGTGAACGCCGGGTCTGGGGAGAGCGGATATAGAGAATGCAGGGTCCGGGGAGAGCGGATATAGGGATTGCGGGGTCCGGGGAGAGCGGATATAGTGAATGCGGGGTCTGGGGAGAGCGGATATAGTGAATGCAGGGTACGGGGAGAGTGGATATAGTGAATGCGGGGTCTGGGGAGAGCGGATATAGTGAACGCCGGGTCCGGGGACACCATATATAGTGAACGCCGGGTCCGGGGAGAGCAGATATAGTGAATGCAGGGTCCGGGGAGAGCGGATATAGTGAATGCGGGGTCCGGGGAGAGCGGATATAGTGAATGCAGGGTCCGGGGAGAGCGGATATAGTGAATGCAGGGTCCGGAGAGACCGGATATAGTGAACGCCGGGTCTGGGGAGACCAGATATAGTGAATGCCGAGTCCGGGGAGACCGGATATAGTGAACGCCGGGTCCGGGGAGAGTGGATATAGTGAATGCGGGGTCCGGGGAGAGTGGATATAGTGAATGCAGGGTCCGGGGAGACCGGATATAGTGAATGCCGAGTCCGGGGAGACCGGATATAGTGAACGCCGGGTCCGGGGAGAGCGGATATAGTGAATACCGGGTCTGGGGAGAGCGTATATAGTGAATGCGGGGTCCGGGGAGAGTGGATATAGTGAATGGTGGGGTCCGGGGAGAGCGGATATAGTGGATGCGGGGTCCGGGGAGAGCGGATATAGTGAATGCAGGGTCCGGGGAGAGCGGATATAGTGAATGCAGGGTCCGGGGAGACCGGATATAGTGAATGCCAGGTCTGGGGAGAGCGGATATAGTGAATGCAGGGTCTGGGGAGAGCGGATATAGTGAATGCAGGCATTGAGAAATACTGTGTGAGCTGTGATTGGTCACAGCTTGTCACATGGTACAAGGCTGTTGAGAATAGCCTTGGACCATGTGACCTCTGTGATCATTCACAGATTTCACACGTAGTAGCAAATGTTGTCAGAAGTGACATCTTGCTTACTACTCTGCATCTGATCACTGATTGGTTCACTTAAATGAGTTGTGCTACTGGCCACCGTATGCGATGAGGGGATCATTTTCACCTCAGCATGAAAACACCTCTGTTTGCTGCCTTTGCAGGTTAAGCGGGAGTGATAGGGGAGGTAGTTAAAACACATCTCAACCACATGATTTTACTGCCCCTCAATTGTGAATCTAAACAAGCGCTTAAAGTGGATCTGTACTTCACATACATTATTATTATTATTATACAGGATTTATATTATTATTATTATACAGGATTTATGGTGCAACAGTTTGCTCAGCACTTTACAATATAACGGGAGACAATACAGCAACAATACAGTTCAATACAAGAGGGATAGGAGGGCCCTGATCCTTGGAGCTTACAATCTAGGAGGGAGGGGCTAGTGGTACAAAAGGTAGTAACTGTGGGGGATGGACTGTTTGGAAGAGTAGAAGATTCCAGTATTAGCTGAGTGCAGGATAGGCTTCCCTGAAGAGAGAGGTTTTCAGAGATCGCCTAAAAGTGGGCAGAGTAGGCGATAGTCTGATAAATTGGGGTAGAGAGTTCCAGAGGATGGGGGAAGCTCTGGAGAAGTCCTGGAGATGAGCATGGGAGGAGGAGACAAGGGAGCTAGAGAGCAGTAGGTCGTGGGAGGAGCGGAGAGTACGGTTTGGGTGATATTTAGAGACAAGATCGGTGATGTAATTTGGGGCGGAGTTATAAATGGCTTTATACGTTATTGTTAGTGTTTTGAATTTTATCCGTTGGGCAACGGGAAGCCAGTGGAGGGATTGGCAGAGAAGGGTGGAGGCCGGTGGAGGGATTGGCAGAGAGGGGTGGAGGACACTGAGTGGAGGTCAGTGGAGGGATTGGCAGAGAGGGGTGGAGGACACTGAGTGGAGGCCAGTGGAGGGATTGGCAGAGAGGGGTGGAGGACACTGAGTGGAGGCCAGTGGAGGGATTGGCAGAGAGGGGTGGAGGCCGGTGGAGGGATTGGCAGAGAGGGGTGGAGGACACTGAATGGGGGTCAGTGGAGGGATTGGCAGAGAGGGATGGAGGACACTGAATGGGGGCCAGTGGAGGGATTGGCAGGGAGGGATGGAGGACACTGAATGGGGGCCAGTGGAGGGATTGGCAGAGAGGGATGGAGGACACTGAGTGGAGGCCAGTGGAGGGATTGGCAGAGAGGGGTGGAGGACACTGAGTGGAGGCCAGTGGAGGGATTGGCAGAGAGTGGTGGAGGACACTGAGTGGAGGCCAGTGGAGGGATTGGCAGAGAGGGGTGGAGGACAATGAGTGGAGGCCAGTGGAGGGATTTGCAGGGAGGGGTGGAGGACACTGAATGGGGGCCAGTGGAGAGATTGGCAGGGAGGGATGGAGGACACTGAATGGGGGCCAGTGGAGGGATTTGCAGAGAGGGGTGGCAGATACATATAATAACATAGCAGAGTAAACATTCGGTTGAAGAAAACAATACATTGGGTGGCAGGAAAGAAAAATCACCCGATTCCCAAATCAACACTGACTGTATCGATGGGGTTATTGTGTTCTGCTGGCAGGGAGCCTTCCTTGCCAGCATCACACAATGAGCACTGCTAGCGGCAATCAATCGCATTTAAAAAACCAGGCAGCCTGCTTGTACCACAGTCGATCGATGGATCAACCTGGGTACAACCAGCCTGCCCATAGATGGATGGAATCTCGGCCAGTCCCTGTTGAACAGGCTGAGATTCAATCCATCCATCTATAGGCAGAATTAAGAGGGGGTCCAAGGTGATCAGCATTACCAGGAGGTATAGCAGAAAGACCTGACCACTTGAGTCCCCAAGAGATAACAAAAATCTGGGGAATTCCCCGCCATATTCAACCCATTTTCTTCCTAAAACTTGCACTGATAAAAATTACACAGACTGAATGGACACCCCACTCAGTGGCACCACTTTCTCAATTTTTTGGAAAGGATATATTTTTTTGTTTGTTCCGATGAAAAGCCAATGTTTTCCCTGCCCCGCTTCAGAGGTATTGGCATTGCTTGGCAACAACACAGCCAAGCTTGATGTAGACGGTTGTCTCTACACGCGCCATCTTGGATCTGCGGTCTTTGGATACAACGAGCGTATCGGGTGAATTTTCTTATCTGGTGTAACAGGCGGATGTACAGCGAATGTACCGGCTCCTATGTGTGTACTCATATCCGTAAACTAGACGCTTTGCTGGATTCATCTTTATCTACAGTCATACTTCTGCTACTACGTGAAAATTCCTCACATGAAAAATGGGCCAAATCTCCTCTCAGCTCACCGCCAATGTTTATTTTTCAAACCACAAGGCCAGAACAAGTTACATTAAACGTGTAATAAATCAAGTTCTCGTGCCAACATGGCTGGGGAGGGTAGGTGTTTAAAGGGCAACTCTAGGTAACGTAATCATTGAAAGGCTTGGCCATCTTGGAGATACAACACGAGTGAAAAAAAAAAAAAAAAAAGTCAGAAAGTTCAACAACGTTACTTAAATTTTCATTGTAAAATAAATCCGTTCAGCCATATTGAACAGGTCTTGGTTACTGGAAACTAAGTGGAGCTGCAGCCTCCTTTCACATGGCCCTGTAAGATTTAAAGGATCAGTCTGCGTTGTCACCCTGGGATAGGAAATTACGGCTATAATCACCAAATTGAGAATATTGGATAAAATGCTGGAAAAATAAAAACATATGCGGTCACTGCATCCGAAAGAAGGGTAAACTACCAAATATTACATTGTTAGGGTGTTTATATGTTTTGATTTTGTTACACATATGCCTCATGTACAGCAATGGAACTACAAGGACATGACCCCGAGGAAAGGGGCAGCACCCATCTTGTGTACATGGGGTCTGCAATATAAAGAGCGGTCTAATAGAAGGAAGGCGTGGACTGAATCTTGTGCTGCTTCACAGTGAGCTGGTTTGTTGTCGTTTTATTGCAGAACAGATGACTATTCATAAGTCTAAACAGGCTCATGTGATCATCATCATAATATCATGGACCAAAAAAACAATAAAAGATACAAAAACAACTTTCATAGAACAGAAGTTGAGCCTTAAAAAAAAAAAAAAAAAAAAAGACATTTAAAGTGTTACTAAACCCAAAACCCTGCATTTACTATATTCGCTCTCCCCAGACCCCGCATTCAATACATCCGCTCTCCCCAGACCCCGCATTCACTATATCCGCTCTCCCTGGACCCTGCATTCAATACATCCGCTCTCCCTGGACCCTGCATTCACTATATCCGCTCTCCCTGGACCCTGCATTCACTATATCCGCTCTCCCTGGACCCTGCATTCAATACATCCGCTCTCCCCGGACCCCGCATTCAATACATCCGCTCTCCCTGGACCCTGCATTCACTATATCCGCTCTCCCCGGACCCTGCATTCACTATATCCGCTCTCCCTGCACCCCGCATTCACTATATCCGCTCTCCCCGGACCCTGCATTCACTATATCCGCTCTCCCTGCACCCCGCATTCACTATATCCGCTCTCCCCGGACCCCGCATTCACTATATCCGCTCTCCCCGGACCCCACATTCACTATATCCGCTCTCCCCGAACCCCGCATTCACTATATCCGCTCTCCCCGGACCCCGCATTCACTATATCTGCTCTCCCCGGACCCCGCATTCACTATATCTGCTCTCCCCGGACCCCGCATTCACTATATCCGCTCTCCCCGGACCCTGCATTCACTATATCTGCTCTCCCCGGACCCCGCATTCACTATATCCGCTCTCCCCGGACCCTGCATTCACTATATCCGCTCTCCCTGCACCCCGCATTCACTATATACGCTCTCCCCGGACCCCGCATTCACTATATCCGCTCTCCCCGGACCCCGCATTCACTATATATGGTCTCCCCAGACCCTGCATTCAGTATATCCACTCTCCCCAGACCCTGCATTCACTATATCCGCTCTCCCCGGACCCCGCATTCACTATATCCGCTCTCCCCGGACCCCGCATTCACTATATCCGCTCTCCCCGGACCCCGCATTCACTATATCCGCTCTCCCCGGACCCTGCATTCACTATATCCGCTCTCCCTGAACCCTGCATTCACTATATCCGCTCTCCCCGGACCCCGCATTCACTATATCCGCTCTCCCCGGACCCCGCATTCACTATATATGGTCTCCCCAGACCCTGCATTCAGTATATCCACTCTCCCCAGACCCTGCATTCACTATATCCGCTCTCCCCGGACCCCGCATTCACTATATCCGCTCTCCCCGGACCCCGCATTCACTATATCCGCTCTCCCCGGACCCCGCATTCACTATATCCGCTCTCCCCGGACCCTGCATTCACTATATCCGCTCTCCCTGAACCCTGCATTCACTATATCCGCTCTCCCCGGACCCCGCATTCACTATATCCGCTCTCCCCGGACCCCGCATTCACTATATCCGCTCTCCCCGGACCCTGCATTCACTATATCCGCTCTCCCTGAACCCTGCATTCACTATATCCGCTCTCCCCGGACCCAGCATTCACTATATCCGCTCTCCCCAGACCCTGCATTCAGTATATCCACTCTCCCCAGACCCTGCATTTACTATATCCGCTCTCCCCGGACCCCGCATTCACTATATCCGCTCTCCCCGGACCCTGCATTCACTATATCCGCTCTCCCCGGGCCCCGCATTCACTATATCCACTCTCCCCGGACCCTGCATTCACTATATCCGCTCTCCCCGGACCCCGCATTCACTATATCCGCTCTCCTCGGACCCCGCATTCACTATATCCGCTCCCCCCGGACCCCGCATTCAGTATATCCGCTCTCCCCAGACCCTGCATTCAGTACATCCGCTCTCCCCGGACCCTGCATTCACTATATCCGCTCTCCCCGGACCCCGAATTCACTATATCCGCTCTCCCCGGACCCCGCATTCACTATATCCGCTCTCCCCGGACCCCGCATTCACTATATCCCCTCTCCCCGGACCCCGCATTCACTATATCCCCTCTCCCCGGACCCCGCATTCACTATATCCGCTCTCCCCGGACCCCGCATTCACTATATCCGCTCTCCCCGGACCCCGCATTCACTATATCCACTCTCCCCGGACCCTGCATTCACTATATCTGGTCTCTCCGGACCCCGCATTCACTATATCCACTCTCCCCGGACCCTGCATTCACTATATCTGGTCTCCCACAGTACACAGAACAAGGAAGTGTAATTAT
Source organism: Staurois parvus (assembly GCF_062004578.1). NCBI lineage: Eukaryota > Metazoa > Chordata > Amphibia > Anura > Ranidae > Staurois > Staurois parvus. Next base: position 151,365 of record NW_028319377.1, read on the forward strand.
TTTAGTAAATATAAACTGCTAAATACCTTTTCTCATCAGTAGTAGGACACTGTTTTTCGATGGTCTTATTGACTATCATGTCTATATAGGCACTGTGCACATGCTCAGTTTGGAGTGTATTGCAAGAAAGTGTTTTTTTTTTTTTTTTTTTGAGAGAGAGAGAGAGAGAGAGAGAGAGAGAGAGAGTGCATGCGATCAGCACAGGGCTCTTCCTCTTCCTGCAAAATTATTCAGTGCTTGGCCAGACACTAATAGAAGTCACAAGACTCTATACTGCTGATGAGAAAAGGTATTTAGCAGTTCGTATTTACTAAACTAATTGCATTTCCATGTCCTGTGTACTGTGGGAGACCAGATATAGTGAATGCGGGGTCCGGGGAGACCAGATATAGTGAATGCGGGGTCCAAGGCGAGTGGATATAGTGAATGCAGGGTCTGGGGAGAGCGGATATAGTGAATGCTGGGTCCGGGGAGAGCGGATATAGTGAATGCGGGGTCCGGGGAGACCAGATATAGTGAATGCGGGGCCGAGGAGAGCGGATATAGTGAATGCAGGGTCCAGGGAGACTAGATCTAGTGAATGCGGGGTCCGGGGAGACCAGATCTAGTGAATGCGGGGACCAGGGAGAGCAGATATAGTGAATGCAGGGTCCGGGGAGACCAGATATAGTGAATGCGGGGTCCGCGGAGAGCGGATATAGTGAATGCGGGGTCCGGGGAGACCGGATATAGTGAATGCAGGGTCCGGGGAGAGCGGATATAGTGAATGCAGGGTCCGGGGAGAGCGGATATAGTGAATGCGGGGTCCTTGGAAAGTGGATATAGTGAATGCAGTGTCCGGGGAGAGAGGATATAGTGAATGCAGGGTCTGGGGAGAGCGGATATAGTGAATGCGGGGACCAGGGAGAGCGGATATAGTGAATGCGGGGACCAGGGAGAGCGGATATAGTGAATGCGAGGTCCTGGGAGAGAGGATATAGTGAATGCGAGGTCCTGGGAGAGAGGATATAGTGAATGCAGGGTCCTTGGAGAGCGGATATATGAATGTGGGGTCCTGGGAGAGAGGATATAGTGAATGCAGGGTCCGGGGAGAGCAGATATAGTGAATGCGGGGTCCGGGGAGAGCGGATATAGTGACTGCGGGGTCCAGGGAGTGCAGATATAGTGAATGAAGGTTCTGGGGAGAGCGGATATAGTGAATGCGGGACCCCGAGTTTAGTAACACTTTAATGTGATGATTGGACTTAAACAAGATCAGAGACCTGTACCTGCAATCTGCTTACCTGTGTCCACGGATGTCAGACTGGTCACACACTCCACCCAAAGCAATCCTGTGGAACTCTCTGCCCAAAGTCTTCGCAATGGATCTTCCTACACTGGTTTTGCCCACACCAGGGGGTCCAACGAAGCAAAGGATGGGGCCCTTGAGGTTGTTCTTGAGCTGCCGTACAGCCAGATATTCTAGAACCCTCTTTTTCAGCTTTGCCATGGCATAGTGATCATTATCCAGGAGAATCCGTGCAGCGCGGATATCCAAGCGATCTGCAACAGATATACAGAGCTTTTTGCTTTGGGTTGCATAAGTAAAAATTACACAGTTAAAAAAAAAAAAAAAAGACATTTGCATGCAGGAGGAACCATTTTAAAATAAATTTATGGGGTTTTTCATTATTAATTGAAAACACAGTGCCTATTCTTCCCTCCAAATTGGGCCCAAAGTGGCAATATTTTGTATGGCCGCCATTATTTTCCAGCACTGCCTAAACCCTCTTGGGCATGGAGGTCACCAGAGCTTCACAGGTTGCCACTGGAGTCCTCTTCCACTCCTCCATGACGACATCACGGAGCTGGTGGATGTTAGAGACCTTGCACTCCTCCACCTTCCATTTGAGGAGGCCCCACAGATGCTCAATAGGGTTTAGGTCTGGAGACATGCTTGGCCAGTCCATCACCTTTACCCTCAGCTTCTATAGCAAGGCAGTGGTGGTCTTGGAGGTGTGTTTGGGGTCGTTATGTTGGAATACTGCCCTGCGGCCCAGTCTCCGAAGGAATCATGTTCTGCTTCAGTAGGTCACAGTACATGTTGGCATTCATGGTTTCCTCAATGAACTGTAGCTCCCCAGTGCCAGCAGCACTCATGTAGCCCCAGACCATGACACTCCCACCACCATGGGGCCCCAGACCATGACACTCCCACCACCATGCTTGACTGTAGGCAAGACACACTTGTCTTTGTACTCCTCACCTGGTTGCCACCACACACGCTTGACACCATCTGAACCAAATCAGTTGATCTTGGTGTCATCAGACCACAGAACATGGTTCCAGTAATCCATGTCCTTAGTCTGCTTGTCTTCAGCAAACTGTTTGCTGGCTTTCTTGGTCATCATCTTTAGAAGAGGCTTCCTTCTGGGATGACAGCCATGCAGACCAATGTGATGCAGTGTGCAGCGTATGGTCTGAGCACTGACAGGCTGACCCCCCACCCCTTCACCCTCTGCAGCAATGCTGGCAGCACTCATACGTCTATTTCCCAAAGACAACCTCTGGATATGACGCTGAGCACGTGCACTCAACTTCTTGTGGCGACCATGGCGAGGCCTGTTCTGAGTGGATCCTGTCCTGTTAAGCCGCTGTATGGTCTTGGCCACCGTGCTGCAGCCCAGTTTCAGGGTCAGCATGCCCAAAATATGCAGTGCCATGGAAGGAACCCCATCTCCATGACAGCTGGGTGAGATGGTGTAAGATTAGCATAGCTATAAATATTGGCGGGAGATCTAACCATTCCCTTCGCTACAAAATACAAAAAGTTATTTTTCTTCTTATGGCCGCTAGAGCAATATCCCATGACAGATAAAACTTGTGCCCTCACCTCCACAAACCTGGCATTTTCTAACCCTTCCACACTCCATCCAAAAAAAGAAAGCAATGGTTGGAGTTCCACTTTAGCTCCTGTACACTCCCCAGCCACTTTATTAGGTACAACTTGCTACCCGGTGTGGTCTTCTGCTGCTGTAGCCCATCTGCTTCAATGTTCGACGCGTTGTGCGTTCAGAGATGGTATTGCATACCTTGGTTGTAACGAGTGGTTGAGTTACTGTTGCCTTTCTATCATCTGAAACCAGTCTGCCCATTCTCCTCTGACATCAATAAGGCATTTTTGTCCGCACAACTGCCACTCACTGGATATTTTCTCTTTTTTGGACCATTCTCTGTAAACCCTAGAGATGGTTGTGCGTGAAAATCCCAGTAGATCAGCAGTTTTTGAAATACTCAGACCAGCCCGTCTGGCACCAACAACCATGCCACGTTTAAAGTCACTTAAATCTCCTTTCTTCCCCATTCTGATGGTTGAACTTTAGCAAGTTGTCTTCACCACGTCTAGATTGAGTTATTTATTTAGTTATTATTTATTTCAGGTACTTATATAGCGCCATCAATGTACGCAGCGCTTTACATATATATTGTACATTCACATCAGTCCCTAACCCTCAAGGGGCGTACAATCTAAGGTCCCTAACCCTCAAGGGGTGTACAATCTAAGGTCCCTAACCCTCAAGGGGTGTACAATCTAAGGTCCCTAACCCTCAAGGGGCGTACAATCTAAGGTCCATAACTCACATTCATACATACACAGACTAGGGACAATTTAGACAGGAGACAATTCACCTACCAGCATGTCTTTTGAGTGTGGGAGGAAACCGGAGGACCCGGAGGAAACCCACGCGGGCACAGGGAGAACATGCAAACTCCAGGCAGGTGGTGCCATGGCTGGGATTCGAACCAACGACCCGAGTACTGCCAAGCAGAAGTGCTAACCATTTAGCCACTGTGCTGCCATACGATTGGCTGATCAGCAATTTGTGTTACCGAGCCATTGAACAGGCGTACCTAACAAAGTGGCCGGTGAGTGTATATTCGGTAAAGGATTCTTATTTAGAATCCAAGCCTGGGTTCCTTTAAGCGCTGAGATTTGGGTCATGCAGGATGTTGGTTTGTTTTTCAAGCTGCTCCTGCGGGAATACAGCTAAGAAGCTGAATTTAAATCATCCTCTAAATCTTTTTTCGTGTTACTTTGTTCATTTTAATTAAAAAAAAAAAAAAAAGTAAAAACGACTCCTTTGATCTTTTAAAAGTGTGCAGATTAAAGAAATCCCCTTGTGAAGGGGCCTTTCACATGCAGAACAATGGAGTACATGACACAATGTTTAGGTGTGGACTCGTCCGAGATTATTACATCCTCGTATTGAAGTGACGCCCACCTTTGGAACTACGAAGCTCACCCTTGGAAGTGGCATTACTTGAGCGTGCAATTTGGGGTCTTAAAAAGTAAAACGTACCGATTGCTTCATGATCCCTTAATGAGCCCATACAAATGCGGCTGTTAATGCCCCAGCTCACCAATGCCCACCATTTACTACTGGTGACATATTTGCCGTGCATCCCACATTTCCTCAATTATATTTAATTGCTGTTCTGTTGTCACTTGCTGTTTTCTTGAAAGAAGATGTAAACCCAAATCGCTAATATTTCAGATAAGCTTTAACATGTTCATTTTCAGAGCCCATTCACACTTGGCAAAGTGCACATTACTGCAACACATGGCGACGCACCTTGGGGTCAATTCACTAAAGGTTGCCACATGCGATAACACGGTTGCGTTACTCATTTGCATAAATTATCGCATGTGGCAACAAAATGTCCAAATCACCAAAAAAAAGAAAGAGAAGAAAAAAAGAGAAAAAAAAGAAAAAAGAACAAAAAGGAAAAAAGAGAAAAAAAAGAAAAAACGAAAGAAAAAAAGAGAGAAAAAAGAACAAATGAAAGAAAAGAGAAAAAAAAAGAAAAAAGAACAAAAGATAAAGAAAAGAAAAAAAAGAGAAAAAAGAAAAAAGAGAAAAAAGAGAAAAAAAACAAAAGAAAAAAGAGAAAAAACAAAAGAAAAAAAGAGAGAGAAAAAAGAAAAAAGGAAAGAAAAGAGAAAAAAAAAGAAAAAAGAACAAAAGATAAAGAAAAGAAAAAAAAGAGAAAAAAGAAAAAAAGAGAAAAAAAACAAAAGAAAAAAGAGAAAAAACAAAAGAAAAAAAAAGGAAAGAAAAGAGAAAAAAAAAAAGAAAAAACAAAAGAAAAAAAGAGAAAAAAAACAAAAGAAAAAAGAGAAAAAACAAAAGAAAAAAAAAGGAAAGAAAAGAGAAAAAAAAAAAGAAAAAACAAAAGAAAAAAAGAGAGAGAAAAAAAAGAAAAAAACGAAAGAAAAGAGAAAAAAAAGAAAAAGAACAAAAGAAAAAGAAAAAAAGGAAAAAAGAACAAAAGAAAAAAAGAGAAAAAACAAAAGGAAAAGAAAAAAAAAAACAAAAGAAAAAGAAAAAAAAACAAAAGAAAAAGAGAGAAAAAAAACAAAAGAAAAAGAGAAAAAAAACAAAAGAAATAAGAGAGAAAAAAAGAAAAAACAAAATAAATAAGAGAGAAAAAAAGAACAAAAGAAATAAGAGAGAAAAAAAGAAAAAACAAAATAAATAAGAGAGAAAAAAAGAAAAAGAGATTCTGCAGTATTTCACGCAAAATTAACCACTTGCCCTCCAGAGGATTTCCCCCCCTTCCTGACCAGGCCATTTTTTGCTGCATTACTTTAACTGACAATTGAGCAGTCATGTAACAATGCACCCAAATTAAATTTACGTCCTTTTTTTCCCCACGAATAGAGCTTTCTTTCAGTGGTATTTGATCACCTTTGTGTTTCTTATTTTTTGTGCGATAAACAAAAAAAGACTGACAATTCTGAAAGAAAAAAAAAACAAAAAAAGCAAACAATATTTTTGACTTTTTGCCATAAAACATTTCCAGTAAAAAAAATTTAAAAAACAAATTTCGCCATAAATTTAGGCCAAGATGTATTCTGCGACATGTCTTTTCTAAAAAGACAATACGTGTAAATTAATTAGTTTACGTGAATGTTATAGCGTTTACAAATGGCGGTATATATGTTGGAATTTTTTTTAAATACTAGTAATGGCGGCGATCAGCGACTTATAGTGGGACTGTGTCAGGCATTCTGACACTGGGGGGGAACTTTCACTGACATCCCCAGTGACACTAGTACAGTGATCAGTGCTAATAAAGACCTTTCCGTGGTACACCGACACATGCTGTTGTCCATCATTCGAGAACGATCTGCTCTCTCCAAGGGATCGGAGGCAGAACTGAGCTCTTTTCCACACTCTGACCGGGAGAAGCAGACATTATCCCCGGTCTCCTCCATGGGCCATAATCTGTGGGTATGAGGCTAGCCCCTAGTCCCCTCCAAAAGCCCCTGTCCCGGTTGAATCTGTCACATGCACGGTTCCTGACCATTTTAGCCTTGGCACACAGCCCATCTGGAACTCTATAGGGTACTAAGAGCATAGCCAGGATATTATTATTATTATACAGTATTTATAAAGCGCCAATAGTTCGCTCAGCGCTGTACATTACAAAGGGGGACAGAACATGTGACAGAACAATACCAATACAATGCAAAACATGAGGGGATCGAGGGCCCTGCTCCTTGGAGCTTACAATCTAGGAGGGGGGGATGGTGGCACAGGAGGAGATAGCTGTGGGGGATGGAGTGGTAGGAAGAGTGGAGGAGGTCGGCAGGTTAGCAGGGGGTGGGGTAGGCTTCCCTGAAGAGATGGGTTTTCAGGGTGCACCTAAAGGAGAGGAGAGTAGGTGATAATCTGATGGGTTGGGGCAGGGAGTTCCAGAGGATGGGTGACACCCTGGAGAAGTCCTGGAGGCGGGCATGGGAGGAGGAGACCAGGGAACTAGAGAGAAGGAGGTCTTGTGAGGAGCGGAGTGTGCGTGTTGGGCGGTACTTGGATATTAGGTCGGTGATGTAGTTCGGGGCAGTATGGTGGACGGCTTTGTACGTCAGCGTTAGGATTTTGAATTTGATCCGTTGCGCAATCGGAAGCCAGTGGAGGGATTGGCAGAGGGGGGTGGAGGACACTGAGTGGAAGCCAGTGGAGGGATTGGCAGAGGGGGGTGGCGGAGATGGAGCGGTTGGAAAGGTGAATGAGTCTGGCAGCCGTATTCAGGATGGACTGAAGCGGGGATAGCCAGCGGCGAGGCAGGCCAGTGAGGAGGGAGTTGCAGTAGTCGAGTCGTGATATGATGAGGGAGTGGATGAGCTGTTTAGTGGTTTCTAGGGTTAGGAACGTGCGGATTTTGGCAATGTTGCGGAGGTGGAGTCTGCACGAGTTTGTTAAAGATTGGACTTGGGGCTGGAAGGATAGGTTGGAGTCCAGAATGACACCAAGTACTCTGGCCTGCGGGGCGGGTTTGATGGTGGCGTTGTTGGATGTGATGGAGAAGTCAATGGGGGGTGGTGTCCGGGCTGGGGGGAAGACAAGAAACTCGGTTTTGGAGAGGTTCAGTTTAAGGAAGTGGAGCGACATCCAGTCTGATATGTCGCTCAGTAGGTGTGTGATTCGGGCGGAGACCGAGGGGGTGAGGTGGGGGGTTGAGAGATAGATTTGTGTGTCGTCGGCATCAAATCTCATTCTTTCCTACAATGCAAAAAACACGCTACCTCTTTGCAGACGTGCAGCTTTGTCATTCATTTTAATGGAACTCCCACACATACTGCAAACGTGTGCCAAAACATGTGGTATTACAGTAATATTTGGTTGGGTGGCGCAATTTTTTTGCAAATGGTGCAATGCACTTATCCATTTATCATTCTGGAGCTCCAGGAAAAATAATTAAGCAAAACAACAGAAAAGTTTCAGAAAGCACACATCTAAGCAATAGCTGAGCAAAGCAGGAAGATCCTTGCATTGCTGCTCCTCAGTTACAGCTTCCACTCCAGCATGGAGAACAGTGAGCAGCACAGAAGTGACATCACCAAATCTCACAAGACTAGCCATAAGGGGAAGCAGCGCCTTCTATGATCACACACATGTACAGCCAAAGGGAAGCAGATCAGGAGTGCCTAATGTATAAAGACAAAAAAAAAAACTAGATTTAGGGTTTTGCTAAGGCACACAGACACGTCTAGATGTTCTACAGCACATAGCAGATCCTCATATTTTGAGCTTAGGTCTACTTTAGGCAGATACACTTTGAGATTTAAAATACGGTTGCAGCACGGTTGCACGTCTGCTGCCGCCCGATAACACGGGCGTTCTATTTTTGCCGTGATCCGTGTCACCCGGCTGGAATGTCAGGCATCCCCTGGGAAAAGGAGCCTTGTTTTGTTCAGTCAAGCGGAGTAGAATCAGACTCTCTGCGCTGCTAAAGGTTACTCCAAGCTCTACGAAAACAATCAGCTGGCTTGCCACCAAGTTCTTGTCTTTCCGCTGTTCTCTTTGTTTTATTTTCTTTTTCCTGAAATCAGGATGGCGAAAGAGAGACCTCTATGAAAAAAAAAAAAAAAAAACTTGGAGGGTCTGGGAATGTTTTCTTTATGATCGGAAACTTTTTACCAATTGTACAGACAAAAGCTGTACAAACATCATAAGCAGAATAAAAAGCAAAAACAAAAAAATACACACACAAGAGATATCCTTTATTTTTAACTATTTAAAGATCAATCGAAGACTCAGACCTTGTTACTCTTTATAGCCCCGCCCCGACATGGTAACATTTTGAAATGATGTTCACTTGAAAAGTCCCCAAAATATTTTATTGCTCTTTCGCAGCCCTCTCACTCCAGTGCTCTATCCTGGCAGAAATTGGGTCCTCACACAGGCTTGAGATAGGAGGGGGGGGTCTGACAAGGCCCGTTAGATCAACATTTCTCGACAAGGTTTCTAGACCTTGTTACTCTTTATAGCCCCGCCCCAACATGGTAACATTTTGAACTGATGTTCACTTGAAAATTCCCCAAAATATTTTATTGCTCTTTTGCAGCCCTCCCACTCCAGTGCTCTATCTGGCAGAAAGTGGTGTTCTCACACAGGCTTGAGATAGGAGGGGGGGGGGGGGGGGTCTGACAAGGCCCGTTAGATCAACATTTCTCAACAAGGTTTCTAGACCTTGTTACTCTTTATAGCCCCGCCCCAACATGGTAACATTTTGAACTGATGTTCACTTGAAAATTCCCCAAAATATTTTATTGCTCTTTTGCAGCCCTTTCACTCCAGTGCTCTATCCTGGCAGAAATTGGTGTCCTCGCACAGGCTTGAGATAGGAGGGGGGGGGCTGACAAGCTCCGTTAGATCAGCCTTTCTCAACCTGGGGTGCCTTGAGGTTTCTTCAGAGGTGCCTTGGCAAAATGTCTAAAAATTGCCCAAAACTTGTATACAAGCCGGCGGGTGGAACAAGCCGGCCTCTTAGTTACACAAAGCCACAGGTTGTCATTGTGCACCATTACGACCTTCTAGCCACCGGCGTCTTGACAACCAATGACATCATCAGTTGGTAAGAAGGATGTCAGCTGCCTGCACAGCATCCTAGTTTGACCCTCCCCCACTCCTCTCCATCAGTGCTGGGGTCACATTAGCTGAGTGATGGAGAAAAACTGAGGGAGAAGAGAAACATGGGAATACTAGTCAGCACCAGTGTGGAAAAGTGTATTTGCTCTGGAAGAATAAATCCCCTCTAATGTTGGGTGTCCTACATGTGTGGGTGTTGCTGCGTTATATACAACTATTAGAATAGTTTTTCACATTTTAGAATGGGGTTCCTCAAGACTGTCCATAATTGCAAAGGGTGCCTTGACTGAGAAAAGGTTGAGAAACCCTGTGTGAGATTATAGGGTGCATAGGACAGTGTACTGCACAGCTACTAAAAGAAGGACTGTGGAAGTAACATTAGAAAAATCGAGGCTGTTACAATGTCTAGCTGACTGGAAATCTACAATGCTTAATAAAGCCTATCTCTGGGCACAATATGGACCCTCTCCCACCTTTCTCTAGCAATACGTCCCCAAAATCTGCTGTCGTAGACCGTCGCCTGTGCAGTTTCTGGGTGTGGGAACAGCTAATACAGTGTTGCAGTTTTGCCTGCGCTGTTGGTCCTTCTTCTGAATCCTGAAAGAACCAAGCCAATAGAAAATGTCCATGCAGGCAGTGACTTGAACACCTGACGGACCCAGTCTCCTGGAAGTAGAAGAGGAGAGAAGACTTCACATCCCGTTTTGTCTTTGCTGGCCAAGTCTCTCTTCTGAAAGAACCCAGGCAATACAAAATGTCTATGCAGGCAGTGACTTGGACACCTGAAGGACACCGTATCCAGTAAGCAGAAGCCTTCACATCCAGTTTTGGCTTCACTGGCCTAGCCCCTCTTCTGAATCCTGAAAGAACCCAGTCAACGGAAAATGTCCACGTCATGCAGGCAGTGACTTAGCCACCTGAAGAACCCCATCTCCTGTAACCAGAAGAGAAGAGAGGACCTCACATCCAGTTTTGCCTGAGCTGGCCAGTCCCTGATGTAAACTCTGTAGACTTCTCTGCTGTATCCTAAAAGAACCCAACCGCTGGACAGCCAATAGGGCTTAAAATTTCAAGTCCTGAGCTACTAGCCTGATCTTAAGAGTTACTCGCCACTAACAAACACACAAAAACAGAGACACCTGTACACACACACACAGACATGTACATACACACATACACACGTACATGCACACACAGACACATGTACACACATACATGTACATACACGCAGACACATGTACAGATACACACATGTACATGCATACACAGACACACACAAACACACACATGTACACACACCCCCCATAAAAAAGTTGCAGTACTTCGTTGTTCACTCACAGAGCTGGGTACTGCACTCTAGGGGGAGGCAGAGAGCACAGCACACACTCCTTGCTTTGCTTTCACTGCGTTCAGCTCTTGAGCAGTCTGACAGCTCCCAATGCCAATGACAGATCCGGCCTGAGCTCCGAGCCTGCTCAGCAAGACGGCCCTGGGGGACACACTCGCCCCCGCCATAATTTCCACTTGCCATTGGCGACCAGAAATTTCAAGCCCTGGTTTACACGATAAAAAAAGGTTTGTTCTCTCAGCTCACAGAAAGTACCGTCAGTTTACAAAGCACTTTACCATATCTATATTGTACATTCACATCAGTCCCTGCCCACAAGGATCTAAGGTCCCTAACTCACATTCATACATACACATACTAGGACCAATTTAGATAGGAGCCAATTAACCTACCAGCATGTCTCTGGAGTGTGAGAGGAAACCCACACAGGCATGGGGAGGTACATTCAAACTACATGCAGGTAGTGCCTCGGTTGAGTTTTGAACTGACAACCCTAACGCTGCTAGAGGGAAACGCCATCTACTTGCCCCTGTGCTGTCATTGCACAATATCATAAAACACACCTTACCCACTGTGAAGCATGGTGGTGGTAGCATCATGTAGTGGGGAAGTTACTCAGCAACAGGGCCTGGAAGGCTTGTAAGAAAAGACAACAGAGCAAAATACAAGAGGAAAACTTGATGCGGTCTGCAAAAAACCCGAGCCAAGGAAGAATATTTGGCTGTGTGTGTTTTCCTGGCACCAAAAGCCCTAAACCTAAAACCGCACTCTTCCCCAGTCTCTCCGTGCCAAAAAAACTATTGCACTGGCCCTATAAATAGGTTAAAAAAAAATAAAATCTTATCAGAAGGGCTACTTTTAATGTACAACATGAAATATCAGTTTCATCCTTTTATAAATAGTTCCCGTGGGCCGTATTCCTGGAATGAGTAGGAACCCCCTCATAGAGATATGACCCGAGGTTACACGCCGCTACTGTCAGGACACAAAACAGGCTACACATGGCCTTGTGACTTGCCGTCCTCCCACAGTCCCAACCAGCTCAGGAATCTGCAGGGGGACACAGCGAAACAATATACAATTACAGCGTGTAGCGTGTCACAAATACTTGCTGAACACACAAGAACAACATTGAGATTTTAGTAAAATGGATGGCAGGCTATTAAAAAGGACCAATAGCAAAAAAAAAAACAAAAACCTAAAAAACCATGAAGGTATCTAGAATTGTTCATTACATAATCAGGCTACGCTTCCTGCTGATCCCCTTCCTGAGTGAGAACAATAGACTTTTTGCAGTTTCTAATGATGTCAAACACCCACAATGCACCTGGCAGCTAGAGGCCATGTCATTTTACTCGAGTATTTTTTTTTTTATAACAAGCACAGGTAGTTACTCAAAATATTACGCAATCTGATTCTTGTGAAATGTGAGTCCACTTTAACCACTTCCAGTCCGGACACTTTCACCCCCTTCCAGTCCGGACACTTTCCCCCCCTTCCAGTCCGGACACTTTCACCCCCTTCCAGTCCGGACACTTTCATCCCCTTCCAGTCCGGACACTTTCATCCCCTTCCAGTCCGGACACTTTCCCCCCCTTCCAGTCCGGACACTTTCCCCCCCTTCCTGTCCGGACACTTTCCCCCCCTTCCAGTCCGGACACTTTCCCCCCCTTCCAGTCCGGACACTTTCCCCCCCTTCCAGTCCGGACACTTCCCCCCCCCTTCCAGTCCGGACACTTCCCCCCCCCCTTCCAGTCCGGACGCTTTCCCCCCCTTCCAGTCCGGACGCTTTCCCCCCCTTCCAGTCCGGACGCTTTCCCCCCCCTTCCAGTCCGGACGCTTTCACCCCCTTCCAGTCCGGACGCTTTCACCCCCTTCCAGTCCGGACGCTTTCCTCCCCTTCCAGTCCGGACGCTTTCCCCCCCTTCCAGTCCGGACGCTTTCCCCCCCTTCCAGTCCGGACACTTTCCCCCCTTCCAGTCCGGACACTTTCCCCCCATTCCAGTCCAGACACTTTCCCCCCATTCCAGTCCAGACACTTTCCCTTCCTTCGAGTCCGGACGCTTTCACCCCCTTCCAGTCCGGACACTTTCACCCCCCCCTTCCAGTCCGGGACACTTTCCCCCCCTTCCAGTCCGGACACTTTCCCCCCCCCTTCCAGTCCGGACACTTTCCCCCCCCCTTCCAGTCCGGACACTTTCCCCCCCCTTCCAGTCCGGACACTTTCACCCCCCCCTTCCAGTCCGGACACTTTCACCCCCCCCTTCCAGTCCGGACACTTTCACCCCCCCCCTTCCAGTCCGGGACACTTTCCCCCCCCTCCAGTCCGGACACTCCCCCCCCCCCCCCTTCCAGTCCAGACACTATCCCCTCCTTCCAGTCCGGACACTTTCCCCCCCTTCCAGTCCGGACACTTTCACCCGCTTCCAGTCCGGACACTTTCCCCCCCTTCTAGTCCGGACACTTTCCCCCCCTTCCTGTCTGGATACTTTCACCCCCCTCCAGTCCGGACACTTTCCCCCCCCCCCTTCCAGTCCGGACACTTTCCCCCCCTTCCTGTCCGGACACTTTCCCCCCCTTCCTGTCCAGGCCAATTTTCAGCTTTCAGCGCTATCACACTTTGAATGACAATTGCGCGGTCATGCAACACTATACCCGTATGAATTTTTTAGCATTTTTTTTTGAGACAGATAAAACTTTATTTTGGTGGTATTTACTCAGCGCTGGGATTTTTATTTTTTTTGCTACGTAAATGAAAGTCCAAAAATTTATTAAAAAAGTGTTTTTCTTATAAAATTTTGCAAATAAATAATATTTCATCATAAATCTTGGCCAAAATTTAGTCGGTTATCTTTTTAGTAAAAAAAAAAAAAAACCCAAATTAGTTTATAGCCAAAAATTATAATTTTTAAACATTTCTTTTTTAGATTATTTTTTTTTCTACATACTGTCACCCTAGCAGTACAGTGTTACCATGGTGACACTGTACTACTTGTGGGGAGTGATGAAGATTTTTTATTTTATTTTTTTTTACACTGATTGCTTTTACACCCATAAAGGCTGTAAAAGCAATCATTTCTCCTTCTCTCTGGCTGCATTCTTGCAGCCATTGAGAACTACTGTGTGAGCTGTGATTGGTCACAGTTTGGCACATTCTACAAAGCTGTTGTGAATAGCCCTGTACCATGTGACCTTTGTGATCATTCACAGATTTCACAGGTAGTAAGCAATGATGTCAGAAGTCACATCTTGCTTACTACTCTGCATGTGATCACAGATTGGCCAATCAGTGATCACATGATCGGGACTTCGCACAGAGGTCCTGTACGACGATCGGTGTTCCACTGTGTCCAGAGGACACAGCAGGCACCGGATCACGCTCTCAGGTAGCACGCACAGTCCATAATGGCAACCCACCCCTGGACTGCCACCGTTCGGCCGTTTATATACAGCAGCCAGATGGCAAGTGGTTAATAAAGCCAGTTACCAAGATCATATAAAAAGGCGAATTTAACAGAAAAGTGCAAAGTTCACTACCGCAGCTGCAACCTCTCACCTTGTGACTTGCTACAGAGGTACAATGTTGCAGTCTGATCACTGGGGGAGAGGAGACTGCAGAAATGCTTCCTCCTACCTGCAGCAGACTGATGACATCATCCCAGCCTAGACAAGGTCACCGGCGGGAGCTCACAAATGAAAAACAGTTTACGCTTATTTAAGCGGTTCTCAACCACGCTATAGCCGAAAGACGGCCATGAATGTCCTCCCAGAACCGCGCACCGGACACAGCTGATCACGTGTCCAGGTAAAGGGCCAATCAGAGCGGCCTTTCACAATGTGATCAGCGGTGTCCAATCACAGTGTAAATAGGAAATGCCGGTTATTGGCAGAACTCTCCTCATGCTGGCAGCACATGAGGAGAGGAGAGCCGGTAAGCAGCATTTCTCAGAGGGGACATCTACACTGATCATCAGTGCCCTGATGATCAGTGTAGCCCCATCAGTGCTGGCCGCCAGTGCCTCCTCAGTGCTAGCTGTCAGTGCCTCCTCGGTGCTGGCTGTCAGTGTAGCCCCATCAGTGCTGGCCATCAGTGCCTGCTCGGTGCTGGCCATCAATGCCTGCTCGGTGCTGACCATCAGTGCCTGCTCGGTGTTGACCATCAGTGCCTGCTCGGTGCTGACCTTCAGTGCCTGCTCGGTGCTGACCATCAGTGCCTGCTCGGTGCTGGCCATCAGTGCCTTCTCGGTGCTGACCATCAGTGCCTGCTCGGTGCTGACCATCAGTGCCTGCTCGGTGCTGACCATCAGTGCCTGCTCGGTGCTGGCCATCAGTGCCTTCTCAGTGCTGACCATCAGTGCCTGCTCGGTGTTGACCATCAGTGCCTGCTCGGTGCTGACCATCAGTGCCTGCTCGGTGCTGACCATCAGTGCCTGCTCGGTGCTGACCATCAGTGCCTGCTCGGTGCTGGCCATCAGTGCCTTCTCAGTGCTGACCATCAGTGCCTGCTCGGTACTGACCATCAGTGCCTGCTCGGTGCTGACCATCAGTGCCTCCTCAGTGCTGGCCATCAGTGCCTACTCAGTGCCGGATGTCAGTGTCGCATAACGGTGCAGCCTATCAGTGCCCCCTATCAGTTCCCATCAGTGAAGGAGAAAAATCACTTCTTTACAAAACTTTGTAACAGAAACTTTGTTTAGCAAAAAATAGCTTGCTATGGGGGCACCAAGCGCTCCGTGTGTCCATTCACACACAGAGCCGTGGCTTAGGCCCGCTCCCCCTCTCTCCTCATTGGTTGGCTGGCTATGATCCACAGCAGCGGGTTCTTATGTTGTTGGGGGGATCCACTATTAAGGAAAGTCTACTGATGCAGGCTGCTGGGGATCTATTGTTTCCAGCAGGGGTTTTTTATTGCAGGTGGGGGATCTTTTGCCTTGAAGTTCTTATGTTGTTGAGGGAGATCCACTGTTGGGGGGGGTCTATTGATGCAAGCTGCTGGGGATCTCTTGTTGTCAGCAAGGAACGTTTGCTGCTGGTGGGCATCTATGGTTTTTTGAGGGGATCTATTATTGCTGGGGGAGTATTTTCTTCCTGGAGGATGGTCTATTGTGCTGAGAGTGTATTTTGTTCCTGGGAGGATGGTCTATTGTTTCTAGGAAGAATCTATTGTTGCTGGGGGTGAATTTTCTTCCTGGGGGAGGGTCTATTGTTCCTGAGAGTGTATTTTGTTCCTGGAGAACGTTCTATTGTGCTGAGGGTGTATTATGTTCCTAGGTAGGGGGTCTATTGCTGCTAGGAAGGACCTATTGTTGCTGGGGGTGTATTTTGTTCCTGGGGGAGGGTCTATTGTTGCTGGGGGTGTATCTTGTTCCTGGGAGGATGGTCTATTGTGCTGAGGGTATATTATGTTCCTAGGTAGTGGGTCTATTGTTGCTAGGAAGGATCTATTGTGCTGAGGGTGTATTTTGTTCCTGGGGGAGGGTCTGTTGTTGCTGAGAGTGTATCTTGTTCCTGGGGGAGGGTCTATTGTTGCTGAGAGTGTATCTTGTTCCTGGGGGATGGTCTATTGTGCTGAGGGTGTATCTTGTTCCTGGGGGAGGGTCTATTGTTGCTGAGGGTGTATCTTGTTCCTGGGGGAGGGTCTATTGTTGCTGGGGGTGAATTTTGTTCCTGAGGGAGGGTCTGTTGTTGCTGAGAGTGTATCTTGTTCCTGGGGGAGGGTCTATTGTGCTGAGGGTGTATCTTGTTCCTGGGGGAGGGTCTATTGTTGCTGAGAGTGTATCTTGTTCCTTGGGGATGGTCTATTGTGCTGAGGGTGTATCTTGTTCCTGGGGGAGGGTCTATTGTTGCTGGGGGTGTATTTTGTTCCTGAGGGAGGGTCTGTTGTTGCTGAGAGTGTATCTTGTTCCTGGGGGAGGGTCTATTGTGCTGAGGGTGTATCTTGTTCCTGGGGGAGGGTCTATTGTTGATGAGTGTATCTTGTTCCTGGGGGATGGTCTATTGTGCTGAGGGTGTATCTTGTTCCTGGGGGAGGGTCTATTGTTGCTGAGAGTGTATCTTGTTCCTGGGGGAGGGTCTATTGTGCTGAGGGTGTATCTTGTTCCTGGGGGAGGGTCTATTGTTGCTGAGAGTGTATCTTGTTCCTGGGGGAGGGTCTATTGTGCTGAGGGTGTATCTTGTTCCTGGGGGAGGGTCTATTGTTGCTGAGAGTGTATCTTGTTCCTGGGGGAGGGTCTATTGTTGCTGAGTGTATCTTGTTCCTGGGGGAGGGTCTGTTGTTGCTGAGAGTGTATCTTGTTCCTGGAGGAGGGTCTATTGTGATGAGAGTGTATCTTGTTCCTGGGGGAGGGTCTATTGTGCTGAGGGTGTATCTTGTTCCTGGGGGAGGGTCTATTGTTGCTGAGAGTGTATCTTGTTCCTGGGGGAGGGTCTATTGTTGCTGAGAGTGTATCTTGTTCCTGGGGGAGGGTCTATTGTGCTGAGGGTGTATCTTGTTCCTGGGGGAGGGTCTATTGTTGCTGAGAGTGTATCTTGTTCCTGGGGGAGGGTCTATTGTTGCTGAGAGTGTATCTTGTTCCTGGGGGAGGGTCTATTGTTGCTGAGAGTGTATCTTGTTCCTGGGGGAGGGTCTATTGTGCTGAGGGTGTATCTTGTTCCTGGGGGAGGTTCTATTGTTGCTGAGAGTGTATCTTGTTCCTGGGGGAGGGTCTATTGTGCTGAGGGTGTATCTTGTTCCTGGGGGAGGGTCTATTGTGCTGAGGGTGTATCTTGTTCCTGGAGGAGGGTCTATTGTGCTGAGGGAGTATCTTGTTCCTGGAGGAGGGTCTATTGTGCTGAGGGTGTATCTTGTTCCTGGAGGAGGGTCTATTGTGCTGAGGGTGTATCTTGTTCCTAGGTAGTGAGTCTATTGTTGCTAGGAAGGATCTATTGTTGCTGAGGGGGTCTAATATTAATAAGTAATTTTTATGGAATCAGTTAACACCACAAAATGATACTCGGCTCTGTATTCCCTAAACGGAGCGGTACTAGGAGGTGGATGGGGGGCACAGACCAGGGGCAGTGTAGAATACCTGCACTTAAAGCCCTGTCTGGACAGAAGATCCTTTTCTACAGATCAGAATAGGAAAGGAATGCGGTGCACTGCAGTCAGACACTCGCCTTGCTGGAAGGAGACGTAATGACAGCTTCCAGTGGTGTGACAGACCAGGAAGGGCAGATCCTTCACCACCCCCTGCACCTGATATTGGCCCACCTACGGGTACTCTTTTCCCATACAATCGGTTGGGGATGGGAAAGTTTTCGGCCCAGCCTGAGGTTTTCCGCACCTCTTACTTTCACCGGCTACAGAACAAAGGTCTCAGAAAATAAATATCACAAGTACCCTGGTTCTGATCCAAGTTTCGGGAAGGTTTGTGGAAACAGGAAAGACAATATCCTGCATGAAAGTCAGATCTGTGCGAACCTTTTATTACACCGACAACCAGGCTAACCTGCTGCCCTCTGCCTGGCAGGGAAATCAGATGTTGACGGCTGTTATATAGAGCATGCTGGGATGTGTAGTTCCTCAAACATTGGAAGACCAGGGCTCAAAGGGCATGCATGGGCGCCAACTGCCACTAAGGGCAGTTAGATTTATTTATTTATTTTAGGTACTTCTATAGCGCCATCAATGTACGCAGCACTTTACATATATATTGTACATTCACATCAGTCCCTAACCCTCAAGGGGTGTACAATCTAAGGTCCCTAACCCTCAAGGGGCGTACAATCTAAGGTCCCTAACCCTCAAGGGGCGTACAATCTAAGGTCCCTAACCCTCAAGGGGCGTACAATCTAAGGTCCCTAACCCTCAAGGGGCGTACAATCTAAGGTCCCTAACCCTCAAGGGGCGTACAATCTAAGGTCCCTAACTCTCAAGGGGCGTACAATCTAAGGTCCCTAACCCTCAAGGGGTGTACAATCTAAGGTCCCTAACTCACATTCATACATACACATACTAGGGACAATTTAGACAGGAGCCAATTCACCTACCAGCATGTCTTTGGAGAGTAGGAGGAAACCGGAGTAAACGGAGGAAACGCACGCAGGCACAGGGAGAACATGCAAACTCCAGGCAGGTGGTGCCATGGCTGGGATAGATGTATGTAAACATCAATTTTTTTTTATTCAGTAGGTTTGCCTTCATGCCTTACCGTATGCAGTTTTTTAATAACTCATATTTTTTTGAATCTATTGCAAAGTTTCTTACCTAACCGCATGTTCTCCCTGTGCCTGCGCCGGGTTCCTCTGGGTACTCCGGTTTCCTCCTACGCACCACAGACATGCTGGTAGGTGAATTGGATCCTGTCTATATTGTCCCTAGTATGTGTATGTATGAATGTGGGTTAGGGACCTTAGATTGTACGCCCCTTGAGGGTTAGGGACCTTAGATTGTACGCCCCTTGAGGGTTAGGGACCTTAGATTGTACACCCCTTGAGGGTTAGGGACCTTAGATTGTGCGCCCCTTGAGGGTTAGGGACCTTAGATTGTACGCCCCTTGAGGGTTAGGGACCTTAGATTGTACGCCCCTTGAGGGTTAGGGACCTTAGATTGTACGCCCCTTGAGGGTTAGGGACCTTAGATTGTACGCCCCTTGAGGGTCAGGGACTGATGTGATTGTACAATATATATGTAAAGTGCTGCGTACATTGATGGTGCTATATAAGTAGCTGAGATAATAATAATAAAGATCAACATTCCCTGTCGTGAGCCGACACCACTAGGGAGATGCCTCTCAATCAGCAGCAGCGTGGTCAGCATGCAATGTGTGCTCATTCGGTTGGCCTACAACAGGCAGAGCCTTTACTGACAGAACCTCCTGCCCTGCATTTAAAAAAATAAAAAAAGTTTTGAAAGATTAACAAACTTTTTTAAAGTGTTACTAAACCCCGGACCCCGCATTCACTATATCCGCTCTCCCCGGACCCCGCATTCGCTATATCCGCTCTCCCCAGACCCTGCATTCACTATATCCTCTCTCCCCGGACCCCGCATTCACTATATCCTCTCTCCCCAGACCCTGCATTCACTACATCCGCTCTCCCCGGACCCCGCATTCACTATATCCGCTCTCCCCGGACCCCGCATTCACTACATCCGCTCTCCCCGGACCCCGCATTCACTATATCCGCTCTCCCCGGACCCCGCATTCACTACATCCGCTCTCCCCGGACCCCGCATTCACTATATCCGCTCTCCCCGGACCCCGCATTCACTATATCCTCTCTCCCCGGACCCCGCATTCACTATATCTGGTCTCCCCGGACCCCGCATTCACTATATCTGCTCTCCCCGGACCCCGCATTCACTATATCCGCTCTCCCCGGACCCCGCATTCACTATATCCGCTCTCCCCGGACCCCGCATTCACTATATCTGCTCTCCCCGGACCCTGCATTCACTATATCCGCTCTCCTCAGACCCTGCATTCACTATATCTGCTCTCCCCGGACCCCGCATTCACTATATCCGCTCTCCCCGGACCCCGCATTCACTATATCCGCTCTCCCCGGACCCCGCATTCACTATATCCGCTCTCCACGGACCCCGCATTCACTATATCTGCTCTCCCCGGACCCTGCATTCACTATATCCGCTCTCCTCAGACCCTGCATTCACTATATCTGCTCTCCCCGGACCCCGCATTCACTATATCCGCTCTCCCCGGACCCCGCATTCACTATATCCGCTCTCCCCGGACCCCACATTCACTATATCCGCTCTCCCCGGACCCCGCATTCACTATATCTGCTCTCCCCGGACCCCGCATTCACTATATCTGCTCTCCCCGGACCCCGCATTCACTATATCTGCTCTCCCCGGACCCCGCATTCACTATATCCTCTCTCCCCGGACCCCGCATCCACTAAGTTCCAGTGAATTTGAAAATGTTCCTACGCTATACCGATGTGTCTTTAATGCCACTTTACACTCTCTGGCACTCAAGTTGCATCAAAGTTGCAATCAATACTTTCCTATTGGAATAAAAAAAAACACAAAAAAAACAAAACGCATCCAAAACCCGTGCTCTAAAATGCATCAGAAAAAATGCATCAATCCCAACACGAATAGTTGTGAACCAGGCCTAACATTTACTGCAATAAAAGAAAAAAACAAACAAACACGTTCAGGATGATTACACAGTTGCATTGATGCATGTCCTTTGAATCGGCCTAAAAAGTCACATGCAAGGCTTGTTTGCAGGCCTCGGGGCATGCTGGGAGGACGGTTCACCACAAGCGAGGAGAGACACAGCCCAATAGACACGCTTGTAGTCGCAGCGCCCCATTCCCAGGCTGGGCTCAGGAGAACATTTACATTTATTTCTGCAAGAAAGTCATCCAGGAACACTCAGCCTATGGAGACCAGAGAAGCCGGGATTGGGAAACCCCTTGGAAAGCCACAGGTCACGGGGCATGACGGCAAAAGGCACCCACATCCCAGTGCATGCTGGGAATTGCCCCTCATCCCAATGCATGCTGGGAATTGCCCTCCCATCCCAGTGCATGCTGGGAATTGCCCCCCCCCCCCACATCCCAGTGCATGCTGGGAATTGCCCCTCCATCCCAGTGCATGCTGGGAATTGCCCCCCACCACATCCCAGTGCATGCTGGGAATTGCCCCCCCACATCCCAGTGCATTCTGGGATTTGCTGCCCCCCCCCATCCCAGTGCATGCTGTGAATTGTACCCTCCACACATCCCAATGCATGCTGGGAATTTCCCCCCATCCCAGTGCATGCTGGGAATTGCCCCCCATCCCAGTGCATGCTGGGAATTGCCCCCCATCCCAGTGCATGCTGGGAATTGCCCCCCCATCCCAGTGCATGCTGGGAATTCGCCCCCACCACATCCCAGTGCATGCTGGGAATTGCCCCCCCACATCCAATTGCATTCTGGGATTTGCTGCCCCCCCACATCCCAGTGCATGCAGGGAATTGCCCCCCCATCCTAGTGCATGCTGTGAATTGCCCCCCCATCCTAGTGCATGCTGTGAATTGTACCCTAACACATCCCAATGCATGCTGGGAATTGCCCCCTTACATCCCAGTGCATGCTGGGAATTGCCCCCCCCCACATCCCAGTGCATGCTGGGAATTGCCCCCCACACACATCCCAGTGCATGCTGGGAAGTGCCCCCCCACATTCCAGTGCATGCTGGGAATTGCCCTCCCCCCCACATCCCAGTGCATGCTTGGAATTGCCCCCCCCACTTCCCAGTGCATGCTGGGAATTGCCCCCTCACTTCCCAGTGTGTGCTGGGAATTCCCCCCCCCCCCCCCACTTTCCAGTACATGCTGAGAATTGCCCCCCCTCCTCCCAGTGCATGCTGGGAATTGCCCCCCCCACATCCCAAAGCATGCTGGGAATAGCCCCCCCCCCACACATCCCAGTGCATGCTGGGAATTGCCCCCCCCCCACATCCCAGTGCATGATGGGAATAGCCCCCCCCACATTCCAGTGCATGATGGGAATAGCCCCCCCCCACACATCCCAGTGCATGCTGGGAATTGCCCCCCCCCCAGTAGCTGCAGTACTACAGGCCAGTGAAGCCCGCTCTCCATGACCCCGGGGGGCTCATAATTCTGCAGCAGAGAACATTCCTCCAGTCCCCACCATCATACATATTATACATCGGCCAGCTGTTGCCTCTTAACATTCGCAGTGCGGGCTGCATGGCTGAGAGACGTGAAATGACACGACGCGCGTCAATATGTTATTATTTATAGTCTGGGGACAGGCCGGCATGCTGCTTCCACACGGATTCTATGGACCTTCCTGAACAAGTCATCAGCCACTTTGGAGAAGAAAAAAAAAAACAATAACCATAAAAAAACCCCCCAAAAACAAAACAGTTTAACTGAAAAGCAAAACACATAATAAATAAATAAAAGAACAAATGTGTAACTAGAACCTCGAGACGTCATAGCGCGGCTCTGAGCACACTGTAAACAGCTTATGTAAGGAAGCGCAGAGGGTGGTACTCTGCCGTCCCCTGCTGGCCACAATACATTACTACATGTTACAGGTCCGACTTTTAGGTAAATGTCATTTATAAGTGACAGGCTGAGAAAATACCTAACATGCTTCGTCCGTAAAATATCACAAAGCTCTTCGAACACAACAATGATCTATTTAGACCTGAGTTTCTCAACCTCTTTCTTCCACAGTCGTGGCACCCTTTAAAAGTATGTAAAATCTCTTAGGCACGCCGGTGTAAAAGTAGTAAATATTACTTATCAATGGGAAACCTGAGCCTGAGACGATGCACCTTGGAGAAATTAGCTTCATATCAGAAGCCCCTCTTCGCATCAAAGATTCATCACATTGGAGGTCCCCCCTTTTATATCAGAGTCCCTCCTTTACATCAAAAATCATCCTATGCATAAGAGCCCCTCCCCCCCCAATGTCATCATAAATGCCACCACACATACACTATATTTGCCAAAAGTATCGGGCCGCCGGCCTTTCCCCGCACATGACCTTTAATGGCCCCCCAGTCTTAGATAGAGAGAAAACAGGTAGCGCGCACACCTAGTGCATTATCCAAGGTTTATTGTAGGAATTAAATCATAAAAACATACTCACAGACGAAGCATGTATCTAAAAAGCATAGAAAAATGACACAACGGCGGGCAAGGTGTTCTCACTGTCAGTGCGGTCAAATGGCTGACGCGTTTCGGGGACGAATCCCTTTCCTCAGAGCTGATGACCAACCTCTGATGCTGATGCACGATGAATGGAAAGTAAAGTAAGAGCCCTGCTGTTGAGGCATCAGAGGTTGGTCATCAGCTCTGAGGAAAGGGATTCGTCCCCGAAACGCGTCAGCCATTTGACCGCACTGACAGTGAGAACACCTTGCCCGCCGTTGTGGCCATTGTCATTTTTCTATGCTTTTTAGATACATGCTTCGTCTGTGAGTATGTTTTTATGATTTAATTCCTACAATAAACCTTGGATAATGCACTAGGTGTGTGCGCCACCTTTTTTCTCTCTATCCAGTGGCCGATTTCCCCGTCTGAGGAGGGCTGCACCCCTGAAGCATTTCCTTTGGTTGTCGCTGTCCTGGTACCCTTGGCTTCCCTTTTGGCTGTGCATATCCTGAGGCGCTGGAGAGTACATACGCCCCCCAGTCTTAGTCCGTAGGCCCCATTGTTGGTGTCACTGGGAGAAATTTTGTCCCATTTTTGGTGTCACTGGGAGAAACTGTGGCCCTTCATTGATGTCATTAGGCCCCATTGTTGGTGTCACTGGGAGTCCGTCCATGGAATACATCATTTACATATTTTGTGCAACAACTACATCAGTATTCAGTAGATATACACTATATTGCCCGCAGTATTGGTCGGCCGGCCTTTCCACACACATGACCTTTAATAGCCCCCCAGCCTTAGTCCGTAGGGTTCAATATTGAGTTGGCCCCGCCCTTTCCACGCACATGACCTTTAATGCCCCCCCAATCTTAGTCCGTAGGGTTCAATATTGAGTTGGCCCCGCCCTTTGCAGCTATAACAGCTTCAACTCTTCTGGGAAGGCCGTCCACAAGGTTTAGGAGGGTGTCTATGGGAAGGTTGGACCATTCTTCCAGAAGCACATTTGTCAGGTCAGGCACTGATGTCGGGGGAGGAGGCCTGGCTCACAGTCTCTGCTCTAATTCATCCCAAAGGTGTTCTATGGGGTTGAGGTCAGGACTCTGTGCAGGTCAGTCAAGTTCCTCCACCCCAAACTGGCTCCTCCATGTCTTTATGGACCTTGCTTTGTGCACTGGTGAGCAGTCATGTTGGAACAGGAAGGGACCATTCCCAAACTCTTCCCACAAAGTTGGGAGCATGAAATTGTCCAAAATGTGGCCTTAAGAGTTCCCTTCGCTGGAACTAGGGGGCCAAGCCCAACCTCTGAAAAACAACCCCACACCATAATCCCCCTCCACCAAACTTTACACTTGGCACAATGCAGTCAGGAAAGTACCGTTCTACTGGCAACCGCCAAACCCAGACATGTCCATCGGATTGCCAGACAGAGAAGCGTGATTGGTCACTCCAGAGAACACGTCTCCATGCTCTAGAGTCCAGTGGCAGCATGCTTTACACCCCGGCATCCGACGCTTTGCATTACACTTGGTGTAGGAAGGCTTGGATGCAGCTGCTCGGCCATGGAAACCCATTCCATGAAGCTCTCTACGCACTGTTGTTGGGCTCATCTGAAGGCCACACCAAGTTTGGAGGTCTTTAGCTATTGACTCTGCAGACAGTTGGCGACTTCTGCGCACTGTGCGCTTCAGCATGCGCTGACCCCGCCCTGTCATGTGACGTGGCCTACCACTTGGTGGCTGAGTGGCTGTTGTTCTCAGTTGCTTCCACTTTGTTATAATCCCACTAACAGTTGAGCGTTGAATATTTAGTAGCCAGGAAATGTCCCGGATGGACTTATTGCACAGGTGGCCACCTATCACGGGACCACGCTTGGAGTCACTGAGCTCCTGAGAGCGACCCATTCTTTCACCAATGTTTGTAAAAGCAGTCTGCATGCCTAGGGGATGATTGTATACACCTGTGGCCATGGAGTGTCCCATCCTTGGCGTCACCGGGAGGAGCTGTGCCTCATCCTTGGCATCACCGGGAGGAGCTGTGCCTCATCCTTGGCGTCACCGGGAGGAGCTGTGCCTCATTGTTTACAGCAGGGGTCTCCAAACTTGCTAAACAAAGGGCCAGTTTACTGTCCTTCTAACTTTAGGGGGGGGAACTAGACTGTGGCCATTGAGCTGTGCCCCATTGTTGATGTCACTGGGAGGAGCTGTGTCCCATCGTTGGTGTCACCGGGAGGAACTGTGCCCCATTGTTTAGAGCAGGGGTCTCCAAACTTAGTAAAGAAAGGGCCAGTTTACTGTCCTGCATACTTTAGGGGGGGAAGCTGGACCGTGGCCATTGAGCTGTGCCCCATCGTTGGTGTCACCGGGAAGAGCTGTGCCCCATCCTTGGCGTCACCGGGAGGAGCTGTGCCCCATCCTTGGCGTCACCGGGAGGAGCTGTGCCCCATCCTTGGCGTCACCGGGAGGAGCTGTGCCCCATCCTTGGCGTCACCGGGAGGAGCTGTGCCCCATCCTTGGCGTCACCGGGAAGAGCTGTGCCCCATCCTTGGCGTCACCGGGAGGAGCTGTGCCCCATCCTTGACGTCACCGGGAGGAGCTGTGCCCCATCCTTGGCGTCACCGGGAGGAGCTGTGCCCCATCCTTGGCGTCACCGGGAGGAGCTGTGCCCCATCCTTGGCGTCACCGGGAGGAGCTGTGCCCCATCCTTGGCGTCAACGGGAGGAGCTGTGCCCCATTGTTTAGATCAGGGGTCTCCAAACTCAATAAAGAAAGGGCCATTTTACTGTCCTGCATACTTTGGTTGGGGGGGGGAGCTGGACTGTGTCCACTGAGATAAGAAAAGGTCCCAGTTAGTAGGGAAAAAACAATGATCCATCGCTGGTGTCACCAGGAGGAACTGTCTCCTACTGTTGGTGTCAGCAGGAGGAGCTTTGCCCCATCCTTGGGGTCACCGGAAGGAGCTGTACCCTATTGCTGGTGTCACCGGGAGGAACTGTGCCCTATTGCTGGTGTCACCGGGAGGAACTGTGCCTTATTGCTGGTGTCACCGGGAGGAACTGTGCCCTATTGCTGGTGTCACCGGGAGGAACCGTGCCCTATTGCTGGTGTCACCGGGAGGAACCGTGCCCTATTGCTGGTGTCACCGGGAGGAGCTGTGCCCTATTGCTGGTGTCACCAGGAGGAACTGTGCCCCATGTTTAGAGCAGGGGTCTCCAAACTTTCTAAGCAAAGGGCCAGTTTACTGTCCTGCATACTTTTGATGGGGGGGGGGGGAGCTGGACTGTGGCCATTGAGAGAAGAAAAAGTCCCAGCATCAGTGGGAAAAAACAATGACCCCATTGATTGCATCAATGGGGGGAATTGTGCCCCATTGCTGGTGTCAGTGGATGAAACAGAGCCCCAAGGGCTGAATACAAGCGAGCAAAGGGCCACATCCGGCCCCGAGGCCAACGTTTGGAGACCGCTGAATTAGATGCTTTAAGGGCTCCGTCCTAAAGGTGGGTAATAGCGGGTTTAGTGGACAATATTGTGTATGATTTCATGGAGGGTGTCACGTCTCTCATTTCATGAGATATTTTTGCCCTCTGGCTAAGCGTGTGCGGCTCTGCAGGGTTTCCCATGGGAAGCAGACAATGTCTCAGTCCCGGGTTCACACTGTGTACTGGCGGATTTGGCCGCATTCCTGGAACAACAACTGCTGCGACAGCCGACATGAGATAGCAGGACGGAAAGTTTTCAAAGTAAAATCATTTTCATGGGGAACAGACTGTGAAAACACAGACAGAGGCGAAAGGCAACGAAGTCCAAAAACTGATGGAGATCCCACCCCCCCCAGCAGACACAAGGAGCCGCACGGTCACGGCAACAAAAAAACATCTGCAGGTCGTGGAGCCGAACCTACAAATGTGTGTATGGAAGGATTAGACAAAACACATAATACGAGGTGTGACCATCTAACCCCCCGCCCTCCAGAGGATCCCCCCCCCCCGACCAAAACATTTGTTTGTGTTACAGCGCTGCGTTACATTAACTGAGAAATGCGCGGTCATGCAACGCCGCACCCAAATGAAATTTACGTCTTTTTTTCCCCCCAATAATAGAGCTTTCTTTCGGTGGTATTTGAGCATCTCTGCGTTTTTATCTTTTGCACTATAAAAAAAAAAAAAAAGACCAACAATTTTATTGTAAAGCTCTGCGCAAACTGTTGGCGCTATATAAATCCTGTATAATAATAATAATATAAATCCTGTATAATAATAATAATAATAATAATAATATAAATCCTGTATAATAATAATATAAATCCTGTATAATAATAATAATAATAATAATATAAATCCTGTATAATAATAATATAAATCCTGTATAATAATAATAATAATATAAATCCTGTATAATAATAATAATATAAATCCTGTATAATAATAATAATAAAAAAAAAATCCTGTATAATAATAATAATAATATAAATCCTGTATAATAATAATAATATAAATCCTGTATAATAATGATATATAAATCCTGTATAATAATAATAATAATATAAATCCTGTATAATAATAATAATATATAAATCCTGTATAATAATAATATATAAATCCTGTATAATAATAATAATAAAATAAATCCTGTATAATAATAATAATATAAATCCTGTATAATAATAATATAAATCCTGTATAATAATAATAATATAAATCCTGTATAATAATAATATATAAATCCTGTATAATAATAATAATAATAATAATAATAATAAAATAAATCCTGTATAATAATAATAATAATAATATAAATCCTGTATAGTAATAATAATATAAATCCTGTATAATAATAATATAAATCCTGTATAATAAATAATAATATTAATCCTGTATAATAATAATATAAATCCTGTATAATAATAATAATAATAATAATATAAATCCTGTATAATAATAATATAAATCCTGTATAATAATAATAATAATAATAATATAAATCCTGTATAATAATAATAATATAAATCCTGTATAATAATAATAATAAAAAAAAAATCCTGTATAATAATAATAATAATATAAATCCTGTATAATAATAATAATATAAATCCTGTATAATAATGATATATAAATCCTGTATAATAATAATAATAATATAAATCCTGTATAATAATAATAATATATAAATCCTGTATAATAATAATATATAAATCCTGTATAATAATAATAATAATAAAATAAATCCTGTATAATAATAATAATATAAATCCTGTATAATAATAATATAAATCCTGTATAATAATAATAATATAAATCCTGTATAATAATAATATATAAATCCTGTATAATAATAATAATAATAATAATAATAATAAAATAAATCCTGTATAATAATAATAATAATAATATAAATCCTGTATAGTAATAATAATATAAATCCTGTATAATAATAATATAAATCCTGTATAATAAATAATAATATTAATCCTGTATAATAATAATATAAATCCTGTATAATAAATAATAATATTAATCCTGTATAATAATAATATAAATCCTGTATAATAATAATAATAATATAAATCCTGTATAGTAATAATAATATAAATCCTGTATAATAATAATATAAATCCTGTATAATAAATAATAATATAAATCCTGTATAATAATAATATAAATCCTGTGTAATAATATAATTCCTGTATAATAATAATATATAAATCCTGTATAATAATATAATATAAATCCTGTATAATAATAATAATATATAAATCCTGTATAATAATAATAATATAAATCCTGTATAATAAATAATATAAATCCTGTATAATAATAATAATAATAATATAAATCCTGTATAATAATAATATAAATCCTGTATAATAATAATAATTTTGAGAAAAACAATATTTTTGACTTTTTGCTATTAAACATGTCCAGTAAAAAGTTTTGAAAAAAAAAAAATTTCGTCATAAATTTAGGCCAAAATGTATTCTGCTCCGTGTCTTTGCTGAAAAAACAAAAAAAAACCCCCCCAAAAAACCCAATATGTGTAAATTAATTGGTTTACATGAAAGCTTTAGCGTTTACAAATGGCGGTATAGATACTGGGATTTTGAAATTTTTTTCATTTTTACTAGTAATGGCGGCGATTGGCGACTTATAGCGGGACTGCGGGGGGCATTCTGACACTTGGGGGGGAACTGACTTGGTGTCACTGACATCCCCAGTGACACCAATACAGTGATCAGTGCTAATAAAAAAGCACTGACACTGTACTAATGACACTGGGCAGGAAAAGGTTAACATGTGGGGCGATCAAAGGGTTAACTGTGTGCTGTTTTACTGTGGGCTGTGTAAGCGCCTTACACTGTAAGCACACTGCTTTGTATGGCTGTGCTATGCAGAGCCATGCAAAGCAGTGTGCAGGACCTGACGGGAGAGAACTGTATTGTTTACACCCAGTTCTCTCCCTCCGTTGGTAATACTTGGAGATCACCAGGTGCCCCAGTGATTGACAGCCAAAGCGGTGCGGGTAGGGCGCGCGCACCCCCTACCCAGAAATGCAAAATCACACACACACACACACATACATACATACATGCACACACATATATATATACATATATGTGATTTTGCGCACCCCTGCCACCCTGTAGCAGTATATCTGCTATAGGGCGGCGGGAAAGCGGTTAATTCCCGGAATAGACTGAAAAAAACCCAATTATGTTTGTTTATCTCATCTGTACACTAGCTGCTGTTGTCGCCTTCAAAGTAGTCCACTTTTCTAGACAACCGTGCCGCTGCTGGAAACATTCCTGGAATTCGTGTTCCCGGAAAGCTGCGAGGTACCTTTGTCGCGGCACGCTGGATGTCTGTAATGTCATCAAATCTGCATCCTTTGAAGATTTTTTTTTAATTTCGGAAACAGCCAAAAGTCGCAGGAGGAATAAAGGTGATTGGTCAAGTTTCAGAATGGATTTCTGGGCCAGGAACTCGTAAACATTTAAATGCATCATGTGCAGGAGCATTGTCATGGTGGATAATCCCCTTGTCAGGCCAGAGTACCGATCACCTTCCTCTGAACAGATTCCCGTATCCTTTTCATTTTGCACATTTGCGTCCGCCCTTTGCGACATTGGCTGCCCACTTCTTGCATCATCGCGGACATCTTTCCGCTTCTCCGTAAACTGCCTACACCCATCAACACCCGAACCAACACTTGAGCTCATACTATTCCCTCCAGCTCGTGCCCCCCTCCCCTGACGTCTCCATCAGGGCTCCCCTCTATGTGAGAGGGTGGGGGTTTCCTCCCCGCACCTACTGTCGCAATTTGAAAACAGCGTCCTGCAGTGTAATCATTCACAGTTTCCTCTGAATGAATAGACTACAAGTACCATCAGCCATTTCTGCTGATAGCGAGGGAGCTGGGGAGCTCTGTCATAGTTCATTGATTCTTCCTGCCATTCAGCAACTGCCAGCCCGTATGGGAGGTATGGGCAGACAGCACATTTTTTGCACAAAAATATGTGCGCTTTTTTTCTTTTTAAACAAAAAGGGGAACCTTAACCACCTCCCACCTGCCATATAGTAATATGGCGGTTCTCTCGTTCTGGAAGGACGTCATATGATATCCTTCCATTCTCACCGCACATGCGCGGCTCTTGGAGGGCGATTGGCAGTGCGCTGTGTCCCTCGGACACAGCGGATCACCGATCACGGAAAGAGCCGAAGATGTCGGCTCGGTCATACCGCCGGCGTTTGCGGAGCGGCACCATAAACTTGAATAGGAGGCTTCAACTCCTCCTGACTCGACCGGAGGCGTCCGTTTTGCCGCGACGCTAACGCTCCCGTGTGAACAGGACTACAGTGGGGATCGAAAGTTTGGGCACCCCAGCTAAAAATTTGTATTAATGTGCATAAAGAAGCCAAGGAAAGATGGAAAAATCTCCAAAAGGCATCAAATTACAGATTAGACATTCTTATAATATGTCAACAAAAGTTAGATTTTATTTCCATCATTTACACTTTCAAAATAACAGAAAACAAAAAAATGGCGTCTGCAAAAGTTTGGGCACCCTGCAGAATTTATAGCATGCACTGCCCCCTTTGGCAAGTATCACAGCTTGTAAACGCTTTTTGTAGCCAGCCAAGAGTCTTTCAATTCTTGTTTGAGGTATCTTTGCCCATTCTTCCTTACAAAAGTCTTCCAGTTCTTTGAGATTTCTGGGCTGTCTGTCACGCACGGCTCTTTTAAGGTCTATCCATAGATTTTCAATGATGTTGAGGTCAGGAGATTGTGAAGGCCATGGCAAAACCTTCAGTTTACGCCTCTTGATGTAATCCCCCGTGGATGTAGAGGTGTGTTTAGGATCATTATCCATTTGTAGAAGCCATCCTCTCTTTAACTTCAGCTTTTTCACAGATGGCATCAAGTTACCATCCAAAATTTGCTGAAATTTTATTGAATCCATTTTTCCTTCTACTCGTGAGATGTTCCCTGTGCCACTGGCTGCAACACAACCTCAAAGCATGATTGATCCAACCCCATGCTTAACAGTTGGACAGAGGTTCTTTTCATTAAATTCTGTGCCCCTTCTTCTCCAAACGTACCTTTGCTCATTCCAGCCAAAAAGTTCAATTTTAACCTCATCGGTCCACAGAACTTGTTTCCAAAATGCATCAGGCTTGTCTATATGTTCATTTGCAAAGTTCAAACGATGATTTTTGTGGTGAGGACGTAGAAGAGGTTTTCTTCTGATGACTCTTCCATGAAGACCATATTTGTACAAGTATCTCTTTATAGTGGAATAGTGTACCACAACTCCAGTGTCTGCCAGATCTTTCTGGAGGGATCGTGCAGTCAAACATGGGTTTTGAATTGTTTTTCTCACAATCCTGCGAGCTGTTCTGTCTGATATTTTTCTTGGTCTTCCAGATCTTGCTTTAACTTCCACTGTTCCTGATGACTGCCATTTCTTAATTACATTCCGAACAGAAGATACTGACATCTGAAAACGCTTTGCTATCTTCTTATAGTCTTCTCCAGCTTTGTGAGCGTCAACTATTTTCAGTTTCAGTTTTCTAGACAACTGCTTAGAAGAACCCATGGTGCTGATTGTTGGGGCAAGGTCAGATGAGTCTGGGACACTGGCAGGTCTCAGCTTGGCAAAGGGGGCAGTGCATGCTATAAACTCTGCAGGGTGCCCAAACTTTTGCAGACGCCATTTTTTTGTTTTCTGTTATTTTGAAAGTGTAAATGATGGAAATAAAATCTAACTTTTGTTGACATATTATAAGAATGTCTAATCTGTAATTTGATGCCTTTTGGAGATTTTTCCATCTTTCCTTGGCTTCTTTATGCACATTAATACAAATTTTTAGCTGGGGTGCCCAAACTTTCGATCCCCACTGTATGTGCTGCAATGTGCAGAATTTTCAGAGGCGTTTGGAAAGCGGTAAAAACGCCTCCCAAACGCCTGTCTGCCGCCTGCTGAAAACGCTGGTGTGAACGTAGCCTAATTCAGGCAATACCTGTCTACATGCACGCCAGTGCTGTCTGCACATCAATTTTTTTTTTTTCGGATCGACGTCCTGATGGTGACAACAACGCTCCATGCCTGCGCAGCTGGGCTGCATGTAGTCTCCAACAGAGGCACATGTAACATTGCAGGAGCCAAATTAGAAGACCATTTTCACCCGATAACAAGAAATACCAGAGCACAGCCTTTCGTAGCAGGATGACCAGGGATTGTTTTAAAAAACCGCTAACGTGTATAACGATTAAAACGTTTTGAAATGACATGAATATGTTATATGGTGCCGCTCCGCAAACGCCGGCGTTTGTGAGGCGTTTGCGGAACATTAACACTATTCAAACTTCATTATAGGCGTTTGTGGGGCGTTTTATACGCTTGGCAAACGCCTAGCAACCGCCACAAAACTGCGCATACGGCGTTTTTGGAGCGTTAAAAACTATTCACAAACGCCAGACCAACGCTTGTCAAACGCTCTAGGGGCGTTTGGCAAGAGTTAGAAAAAAAGTCAAGTGTGAACGAGCCCTTAGGCTGAAGGAGATCAGCAACACCGAGATTCAAAAAGAATGAATGCAAGGTAAAAAAGCCACGTTTTAGGGCTCACGTACACGGGGTGATTATAAAACTCTTCTGAACGATGGAAACTGACTGCTGGAAAACGTAGGTTAAAAAAAACCGTCAGTTTAGCCGAGTTTGCATACCGCGTTTATGCGCGTTTGCGCTTAGAAGCGTTTTTAAAAGATAACCTCAAGAGACCTTCCCAAATGCCCAGAATGCACTGAAAAATAGTAAAAAATTAACTATTTCAGACATTTTGAGAGAAATAGAGAGAGCAGAAGCAGAGAGAGCAGTATGTGTTGAGATTAGCTTTCTTTTTTTTTTGTGTGGTGTTTGGATGTGTTCCGGCTCATTTCTGTGCAGAAATTATTGCAGCAGTGTCCAACATATTTTCTTTCATGCGAAAGTATGTGTTGAGATGACCTGTATTTTCTGGTTGTATTCACTATGGATCCCATCATGAGCATAATGCGGCGCGTTCTACCATTTCTTCCCTCACGTGAAACCTGGAACTGACTGCGCTGGTGTACCGGGTCCATTTGAATACATAGAAAACGCTTTGCATGCATTTGTGATGATGAAAAAAGGCTCCGGACAGCATCTGGATATAAAACAGGTAAATGCTTCTAAACGCAAACGCTTATAAACACGGTTAACCGCGTTTACAAGCATTTGAAACGCTGGTAAAATCTACTTTTTTTTTAAGTCCGCAAACGTGCAACTATAACAAAAAAACACGTAAGTGTTCACAAAAAAAGTGCAAGTGCAAAACACCGCACGAAAAAGTGCACTTAGGGGTGTGCTTTTGTCCTACCCCTAAAGGGGCTGGACCGCTACCCTGATCCCCCGGGGCACGAAGCTCCTGACAGGGACAAGGTTCCCATTTGGTCCTCCTGGCCAAAAGGCCTGGTGGACCACCGTTCCTTGTGTCCAGCCGAAGCCGGACATCCAGTACTTGGTCAGGGGGCTCTCCCGAAGAGAAAACCCCCTAGGGATCAGGGGAGGAAGGAACCAAAAGGCCACACATCCTCCCCCTAGACTTCAGGGCAGGCCCGAGGACCCACACCCTCCATCCTGTGAAAAACACACACAAAAGTAAGAAAAAGTGACAAAACGAGGGAGTGATAATAAATTAAATAAATAGAAAATAAAAAAGTGGCCGTGCCAAATTGTGCACAGACAAGGCCGTGAGGCCTGTAGCAAAAATTGCCCTGATCCTAGCCATAAGGCCTGGTCCTTAGGGCGCTTGTGCAAAAAGAGTGAAAACACAGTGACCTTGTGCCATCTTCACACTGTGGGGTCCCACACCCAGGTGTTACTAGTGGCACCCCTGAGGGCGTCTACTCAGGAGGCACTGGTTTGCGGACTTTCTGCCTTCCCGACCCCTGGCCAGACAAGGTAGATCCATCCAAATCAGGAGGTACTGGGCCCTTCCGGTCTCCTCGGGGGAATTACTTCCAGGTCCCAGCTACGTGTGGGCATCCCGGTTTCTGTCCCCCCGGTACTAGCCTTCCAGACCCCCATCATACCATTGAGGGTACTATACAACAGTCATCCCCGCAAAGCTAGAATGGCCGGGAGCACCCCCACTGGACACTGATAAGGACAGATACTACACTTGATCTTAGCCAAAAGGCCGAGAAGTGATAAAATCTACTCCTGAACGCAAGTTTGGGGCGTTCAAAAAAAACGACTGTAAACTCAACTGCCTGTAAACGACGATGTGTACACGGACCCATAGGAGAACATTAGGGAGAGTTCAGGGGCTGCTGAAAAAAAAACCGCCAAACAGCTCCTAAATGTGAGTTCATCATCCGCAGTGTACAGGAGCCCTAATGGAAAAAAAAAAAATCAATTGCTTTTCTCCAGAACCTACCTCTAGTGCTCTTGCTCCACGGTAGCTCAGACATCAGTTCAAGGTAGTTCCTGGTTAAGGCATACTCGGGCATGGACTGTGGCATCTTCTTCAGCCTGGGGGGACAACATAACACACCAATACATTAATCAACGTACAATTAGTCCTCATGCACACTGGGTGGTTTAAAAAAAATAAAAGCAGCGTTAGCTGTATAAAGTCACGTTAAAAACGCAAATTTTTCCGCATATTTTAGCGCTTTTGTATTAGCCGCGTTTTTTTTTACACAAAAAAAAACAACAAAAGGACAATTTGGTTTAAAAAAAAAACAAAAAAACAACAAAAAACCCAAAAGTGCTGATTTGCTGCATTTTTCCGTGTTTACCAGCGTTAGAGCATTTCCCACTAGTTCTGGGGTTTTTTTCCAGCCAAAAAATGCAGATTAAATCCTATGGGTGTATGGACACATAGGATAACATGCTGGGGGGTTTACTGGCTGTAGAAAAAAAAAAAGAAAAAACAGCTAAAAGCCCAAAACAGCCGCTGTAAAAACGTCCCGTGTGCATGAGGACTTAGTGGTGTTCCACACGGAATGTCCTCCTAATGTCCTACCTTTTCATTTCCTTTGTGCAGACCTTCAGCGCTTGCTCTGGCATGTTACACGACTTCACCTTTTTTTCCAACATTATGATGTCATCTGAATCTTCGTCGTCATCATCTGCATGTTCCAGGGAAAAGCCTTTACCCGAGATCCCGCCGAGCTTCTTCAGAGGGCGAATGGCTACCACCTAGAGAACATGGAGGCAGCCCAGTGTTT